>NC_092819.1:103472839-103612839 GCF_023375885.2 Dermacentor andersoni | reverse complement strand
TCATACTGTAATAGGCATCACCAACTGACACAAAATTCTACCCTTCTGAAGTTCTTACTGCTACTTCGCACAAATTCAGGCCACCAGATGTACTGAACACAATTCAGTATAACTGCATGGACTGGCAGCTCCTGTCATTTATTTATTCTGGCGCAATGGCACCACAGAAGCAAACGAAGACAAAGACATGCAGGATACAAGCGCCTAACCTTAACTCTAGCTTTAATAGAAAAAACAGACATCATCTCATATACAACACGTAGGGACATGAAGTGACGCCATTCATTCAAAAGTAAATCCTTCATGCAATGTAATTGAGAATGACTGATGCATTTGTCCTTTTCGCGTGAATATGCCAAAGCTTAATTATGTTACATACGTCTGGTCTTAATTTCTGGCCACTACGAGTTTTGAAGAACACAGGAATGAACCCATCTGTTTTGCAGTGCATCACAATGTACGGATGAGAGTTGTTGCGCACAAACAACTTCATTAGCCCCATCTCAACGTAATACCATGTATGTCTATGCAATGCAGAGACGACCGGATGGGAATGGCAGACTGTACATAACCTCCGTTGCACAGTGCACCGCCTGCAAATTGTGCCACACGCAACAAACAATTTTTTTTCCTGGCTTCAGACTTTTTTTCTCACATCAGAGCAAATCTCTCTTCACGTGCTTCATACAGAAAAATAATTTGCCCTTAGGGACCAACTACACAATTACCCATGAAAATCGCGAAATCATACGAAACAGCAACGACAACTTTTTTTTTACTTCACTCATCTCATTTCATTTCATTTCATTTTATTACCTTAAAGACCCCTTGCGGGGTATTACATAAGGGGTGGGTGGTACAAAATACAGGAGGTTGCCCACTATCTTATTTTGAAGACAGAATACTCGTTACTTCATCCACGAAGGCAGATGAGGTGGTGATGGCAGCGACGTGGTGGGGAAGGCCGTTCCAGTCTTTAGCTGTACGATGAAAAAATGATGACGAGCAGGTGATAGTGCGCGCGCTAGGGCGAGCAACATTTAGTGGGTGGCCTGTGCGCAGCGAAATGCGTGAAGGTGGTACAATGTAAGGTGCGTGGCGAAGCGAGCTGGTGAAGAATTTATGGAATAATGATAAGCTCGCGATACGGCGACGGTGCGCTAATGTGTCCAAACCAGACTCTACTTTTAATGGTGATACGCTGATATCATATGAGTATGTCGAGTGAATGTATCTTACGGCGCGGTTCTGTATGGATTCTAATGCGTTGCTGAGGTAAATCTGGTGAGGATGCCATATGGGTGATGCGTATTCGAGTTTTGGCCTAACCAGTGTTTTATATGCTAGTAGTTTTACTTGTTGAGGAGCGTTGCGGAGATTGCGTTTCAGAAATCCCAAGGTTTTGTTAGCAGATGATATGATGTTAGTTATATGCGAACACCAGTTTAAATCATGCGTGATCGTAATGCCTAGGTACTTAATAGAGTTTACTGTGTCGATTGGGGTGTCATTAATTGTGTAGATAAAGTCATGCCGATTACGGCTGCGGGAAATTGACATAGATTTACATTTATTATTGTTTAGTACCATTAACCATTGATCACACCAGGCTGTAATGTTGTTCAGGTCATTTTGAAGATAAATGCAGTCATTGCTATTAGTGATAGTTCGGTAGACAACGCAATCATCAGCAAACATACGAATCTGAGAGCAAACATGCAATGGAAGATCGTTAATGTATATTAGGAACAGGAGGGGACCTAAGACTGAACCTTGGGGTACGCCTGATGTTACGGGAAGAAATTCTGAGCTAGTATTGTTAACACTGACGGACTGTGATCGGTTACTAAGAAATTCTTTTATCCATGCTAGGACATTGGGGTGGAAGTTCAAGCGAGAAAGTTTTAATAATAAGCGTTGATGAGCTACTTTATCAAACGCCTTTGCAAAGTCAAGAAAAATTATATCGGTCACAGTATTAGTATCTAGATTTGAGTGTAGGTCATGAAGAAATGTAGCTAATTGAGTGTCACATGACAGCCCTTTACGGAAGCCATGTTGCGACGGATGAAAAAAGTTATTACTGTCTAGGAAATTCATTACGTGTGAGTATATGACGTGTTCCATTATTTTGCAAGGGATACTAGTTATGGATATTGGACGATAATTTAAGGGTGAATCACGGTTACCTGATTTGTAGACTGGAACGACCTTGCTCTTTTTCCACTCGTTAGGAAGCATGCCTGATGATAGTGATTGGGAATACAGCAGGGTTAAATACATGGCAGAGATGCGCTTTGTGTTTTTTAAAAGCTTTGACGTGATATCGTCAACACCAGCTGATGAAGATAATTTATGATTATCAATTAGTGCGGATATTCCGTCTGGCGAAAAAATAATATCCGGCATTGGAGCCATGGCAGCAACAGTGAAAACAGGAAGAGGCACGTGTGGTTCGGTAGTGAACACAGATGAAAATGCATTGTTAAACAGTTTCGCACAGTCAATATCAGGTAAGATTTCACCATCTTTCGAAATTCTGACACCAGGGGATGACTGGGGATTGATAACCTGCCAAAATTTTTTTGGGTTACTGCTGAGCATGCGGGGTAGGTCTGAATGGAAAAATGAGTGCTTCTGTTGCCGGATAGCTATCAGGTAGGCGCGTTCAGATACATAGTATTTTTCCCAGGAGCTAGGGCTTGGCTTCAGTTTAGCGAAGCGAAACTGACGTTTCTTTTTGTTTTCCAATTTTTTTAGTGCATTAGTGAACCATGGTTTATTGCGATTAGAGCGAAGTAAGGTGGTTGGTATAAACTGCGCAACGAGGTTAGTCATCTTATTTTGGAAGAGTAGCCAGTTTTCTTGTATTGAGCGATTTTCAAAACCTAATTCAAATGATTCATAGAATGCAATTAGTTCGCTGTTTATGGTGGTATAATTCCCTTTTTCATATAGGCGGATTGTTTTCTGATCTGAACGACGTACTGTAGGAGAAAATGAGAAAACAGCGTGGATTACTTTGTGATCACTTATTTCGCGTAGGTAGCTAATGGAGGACATGCTTTCAGGATGAGTGGTTAGTATGAGGTCTAGTATGTTAGCCGAGACATGAGTTGCACGCGTTGGCTCTGTTATCATCTGGGAGAGGTTAAAATTAAGGCAGATATCTAAGAATTCTCTAGCTCCTGTCGTGCTAGTAACTGTGCTGGAATAATTTGACCAATCGATATGTGGGTAATTGAAATCCCCAAAGAGCAAGATGCAAGCGTTCGGGAATTTTTTAGTTAATTGGGTCAAGGTATTATTCAGATGGCGGGAGAAGTCAGGATTAGCGTTGGGGGGACGATAACAGACGCCAAGAAGTAGTAGCTGCGGATTAGCGCGAATGATAAGCCACACAACTTCTAGATCAGTGGCCACATTAACTGTGGAGCACATGAGATGTTTTTTTACTGCGATAAGAACGCCACCGCCCCGAGTACCCTGCCTATCTTTACGAAAAACATCGAAATTCGGTAGTTCACTCAGAACTTCACCGTCATTTATATCATTGGTAAGCCATGTTTCAGTTAGTATAAGTAAGTCACTGCCAGACGAAGATACTAGATCTGATACTTGTTGCCTTTTCGGAAGAAAGCTTCTTATGTTAGTAAAAATAACAGAGATTGAAAAAGGTTCTCGGAGACAGGCAGAGCACGTCGGGACGAATGCTGGTGACCACGCGATAGCTATAGTTCCTTCACGGATTGGGAAGCTGGATCAAAAATGTAGCGTTTTGAACCTATAAATAATGTTTTGAAGCGAAGAGAAAAAGGAACTGATTGGTTTCGTGCAAAAGCGATGAGATGTTTTCGCGCGTTCTGTACCGGCTTAGAAAAATCCTCACCCATGCTGTATGAAGTGTTTTTAAGCTTGCGGCCATTCGACAAGATGGATTCTTTTGTTTTAAAGCAGGAAAGTTTGGCAATGATGGGCCGGTTACGATCGGGAATGTATCGACCAAGGCGATGCGCTCGCTCGATTTCCCTTGGCTCTAAAGAAACATTTAACTGGTCAGAACACAGCCGAATGACCAGTTCTTCTGACTGAGCAAATGATTCAGATTTGTTAGTATCCGTAATGCCATAGAAGATCAAGTTATTGCGCCGAGAGCGATTATCGGCATCATCAAGGCGAGCTTCAAGGTTACAAACCCGTTGAACCGTCTCAGCGGTGTCGGTTTGCACGGTTCCGAGCTGCTGCCTCAAGGGCTCAATTTGCTGGCAGTTTGCTTCAACGCTTGTTAAACGTCTACCGAGTTCGACCAGGGCGTCATTAGTTGCCAGCAACTTATGTTTAAGATCCTGGACTTCCGAGAGAAGTTTAGATTGCCCAGAAGACAGTTTCTTTAGCTCCTCTAAGACTGCCGCTGTATGGGGTCCAGGATTAAGCTCAATATCGCCTGATTGCAGCAACAGGAAACGCGCAACAGCAAAGCACTCACACGCCATAGAAAACAAACACTGGGGGCTCGGCAGCTGTACCAAGAGGTAATTGCTCGTCCTTTTAGCAAATAAACTGCGTGGTGAACCAACCTGCATGGCGAAGAGCAGCGGGTTAGTGGACATGCTAGAGGCACAGCCGCTGAGCCCACGAAACGAGTCGCACAGATGCGGAGGATTTATAGCTGCCGTGAAGGCGGCTGTCGATGACGATGGTGCTTGATTGGCTTGACCGAGGTCCAGGAACAGCGAGGGCGATACCGATTGTATGGTTCCGTTGATAGTAGATGCACAAAGATGCGTCGTAATCGCCAGCGGGTCATCGTTTGAGTAGGGCCATGATGCGCACGCAACTGGCATGCACGAAGGAACGGGGACGGCCGGAACACGAAGAAGCGTCAGGATGATTGCCTCGGTAAACACCTGCATGGCGAAGAGCAGCGGGTTAGTGGACATGCTAGAGGCACAGCCGCTGAGCCCACCTTTTCATTTATATTCCATCTTTATGCCTAATTTAGTTGCGCAAATCATTTTTTTTTCTCAGGCCCTTGTTAGGAGAGTTTTGTGCTGTGACAACAAAAAGCAGAAGCCAAAAAATAAAAAAGGTTGGTTGTGGCTTGAAGCACAATATGCATCCAGTGAGCTAGGCCGCAGGCGTTGCGTAGCCTGCTGCCATCATAAGGTCAAGCCTACATCCGACAGATGGGATGCTCTATTAAAGCGAAATCAGGGAGATTGAGGGAGTACGAGTCACCTGTGTGAAGCAGCCTTCCCTCACATATTGTTAGACAATGCAAAGACTGTGACTGCGGTCCTGTGTTCCACAAAACTTGCGTTGTAGCCAGGCATCACGGCCTGACAACATGCGAAGTAAGTGTGGCTTGCAACATTTAAGAAGAATGACAAATGTATCAGTGATCCACTAGTTTGCAGTGCACGGGAAATTTCATTTAACAGATATCATCTCATCATGCCTACACCTGTTATTAAATATTGCCTGTTTCCTTATTTTAAAGCTTGAAGTGAGATCCGGTGCTTGTGTCATATGTGTACTTATCTTTCTTCGTTTACCTTTTGTGGTGTCATTACACCAGAATTTGTATAACCAAATGGCCACACACTGCTTTTGTCACGTTATAGTGGTGTTGGCAAAGCCTCGCAAACATCAGCCTATTTGGTCAAAACATTGTTTTGTGCATATGCTTTGGAGAAGACCACCATTCGGATCCTGGGGATGTGGCTTCAGTCCAATCAACGGTGCAATCATACTCTGACACTGCTGAAGACTGCCACCATGCAGGTAGCCCGTATGATCAACAGAGTATCTAGCAAGAGACACGGTATGAAGGAGAGCGACACACTCAGGCTAGTCAGGAGCCTCGTGGTTATCAGAGTGGTGTATAGCCTTCCCTACCACAAATGCATCAAGCAAGAAGAAGAACAAGCGGACGCCATACTGCGAAAGGCGTACAAAACTGCGCTTCACCTGCCGCAGTGCACATGGACAGAGAAACTGATGGCCCTGGGACTGCACAATACCTTCAGTGAACTAAGAGAAGCACTACTATGCTCTCAGGCACGTAGGTTGATGCAGACCCCCACGGGAAGGGTGCTCCTGCGAAGATACGGCGGCGGCAACATGATCCAAGAGATCGAACGTACCGAGGCCATTCCGGACAAGCATCGCAGTACACTGCGAGTCGCACCGATACCCAAGAATATGGACCAGAACCTGCACAAGGCGCGTAGAGAAGCAAGAGCGGAGTACGTGTAGAGAACCTTGGCGAACAAGGACAACACAAGGTATACGGACGCGGCAACGTTCGTCAAAGGCGGAAGACAAAACAGCAGAGCAGTGGCGTCGGTGGTTAATTCGGACCTCAAGGAGATCACCAGCGCATCGCTACAGGACTGCACGGTAGTCGAGGCCGAAGAGGCAACTGTGGCTCTGGCAGCACTGGAGGGCTATCGATCTGGCAGGTCCCTAACAATAACAGGCTCTCAAGCAGCATGCCTTAATTATACAAACGGCAGAATTGGGCGCAGAGCACGCCACATACTCTGTTCATGCGACCCGGGAAACAAAGTTCAGCATACCATAATCTGGGTACCAGGGCACACTGGCATAACAGGGAACCAAGAGGCGGATAGGATAGCTCGAGGGCATACCAACCGGGCGTCCGACACATCCAGCCTTGAGGAACCCGAGTCAGTACCCATGGGCTACTCAGATATCCTAAATTATTATAAAGGGATCAGACTGAAGTACCCACCCCCAGATAAGGATCTAAGCAGAGAGGATGCTGTTGCATGGCGACAACTGCAGATGGGTACTTTCCCGAATCTAAACCTTCTGAGTAAAATTTTCCCTACACAGTATGAGGCTAAGTGTCCATGGTGCGGAGGGAAACCAGATCTATACCACATATCATGGGCCTGTCAAAATATTTAGTCCCCAACTATCTATAAAATTAAAAACCCGAGTGCGGAACAGTGGGAGAGTATGCTTTCCAGCGTAAGCTTGAACGGGCAAAAGCGCCTAGTAGAGCGAGCTCGCGGGTTGGCCATACTCAGTGGAGCCTTGGACTAGGGCACCAACCCTGTGATTGCAGACAGAAGAATCCATCAGAAGATGGAAGAGGCCGTCTGAAGCCGCGAAGATCTCTTTTCTAGAGCCAAATAAATGTTTTCCGATCCGATTTCCGGAAAGAAAAGCTGCCAGGCCAAGAAGGTAACAAGAATCAAGAGCATTAAGTTAAACCCTCTGCAATGCTTTACATTTTCGCCTTTTTTCCAGCCAGAGTATGAATATTGCAGAACTGCACCTAATAAGTTGTTGAAATTATGCAAAAATGTTAATGCAACTAAGCATAGATTTATGGGCAATAGTAAACACCAGTGTCAGTTTCTTTCCTTCCGACACAAACATGTTGCAAACATGTTGCAAACACACTTCTTTCTTTTTTTTCTTTTTTTGCGGAGGATAATTGAATCCAGTATTTTTAAACTGAGCGTACGTACTTACGTCGTACTTATTTCAAGCCCGTGTCTCGTGTTTGAAACGTCGCCAGGCAGTCATCTGGCGACAATTGCAAACACAAACATTCCCCAGTCCGCTGCGATTACAGCACATTTTCCCCGCGCAGTACCCGACTGCTCTTTGCAAATTATGTCAGGAAACTAGAGCGACGCTGTCACACATGTTGTGGGAGTGTCGGGTTACATCAGCTACAATGGCAGTGGCTCCGGAGGCTCTTGCGTCGAAGTGGGCCGCCGCTCTGCGCAGCTCCAACCTCAGGACACAAGAATGGGCTGTCCAGCAAGCCCGAGAGGCGGCCACGAGGCAAGGCCTCGAAGTCGCCTCATGGGAGACCTGAGCCCGGGTCGTCAAATTTTCCGGATTCAAAATAAAGTTGTTTCCATCCATGTCTCGTGTTGAATACCGTACTACATTCGTTATCAGTGCACCAAATGTGCCCTATGCTTACCATTATATTGGTGCATAAATGTACATGGCTGGTCTACAGGGCACGTGCTCATCGTATAGTCCGAACATTTCATTCACGAATTCTTCAAGAAGCATACTTCCTTTGTGAATTGACTAGGTTTCGTGCTTTCTGCATTATATAGTCGGTAAAGTCTGCTCGGCAGTGCTTTTTTTTTACCTTAACGCATTCATTGTTCTTACAGCACTTATCGTGAGCTCTTAAAGTGAGAGCACAGGAAAGTATTTAGTTAATTTGATGGCGATTCTATCGAGAAGTCTATCATCGTTTCCTGAGCGCCAATATCCGACTTGGTTGTGTAAGAACTGCCACCGAACGACTTGCTGGCGCTCCTCAATTTCAATCGTCCGCACCAAAACTGAGGCCAGGACGTCATGTTCATGTCACCATATTTGTGCCACTCGTCTCTCAAATCAGCCACTCCTCTGTCAAATCACATCAGCGCCGTTTTTCGAACCACCTGTCACGCAGTGCCCTGACGTCACGCCAGGAGCCACACGACTGAGGTACGATATTCCACGACAAGTGGCGCCACTTTGATTTTCCATTTTAATCATTTTCTCGCTTACCAAATCCATGTTCTTACTGCAAATGAAGAATTCGTTATTACAGATGATGTTTCAATGTAGCCCTGCTTAATAGATTGCCTTCAATTTTTTTTTTTTTTACTTTCTAGCTTCTTGTTTAATGTACATACCTGCGGTAGCACGCGGAGGCCCAGTAAGGACGTGTTTGTTCGACTTTTAAAGCGGTAGCAATTATATGGACACGGCAGGCAAATTTTCGCCGTCATCACCACCTTCATCGTGGTGTTCCGTTTAAAGTCCAAGTCCCTGTGCTGCATGTACGGGAAAAAGCGTGCGAAGGTCGTCCGAGGATGGTGTCTTGATGCGCGCCATCTGCCCGCGCACCAAATGTTGGAGGTCACGTGATCAAGCGCGCGCTAGGCGGGGGCAGGCCAACAGCACTTCTCCTCTAGTCACGCCGTGGCTGCTCACGGCCCGATTAAAGCGCATACATAATCCGCGCTCCCTGTCTAGGAGGTAACATATGCGGCAAGTTCAAAGTTGGGCCATCTGACATGGTTGGTGGCTTCATGTGCGCTGTGCTCGGGTGCGCTGTGGTGTTTGTGGTCGCATAACTTCAAGTTCGGGAGACCCATTAAAGTGAGAGGCAGCAGGGAGAGCACGCTCCCCTCTGCTGGTGCTCTTCTTCACGCCAGCATTGTGACAGCGAGTTTTCGTGGTCATCGAGTGAGGTCTCTTTATTCATTCCTGTGCGCCCATCACATCGTGCTTGTGAATTAGTAAGTGAACATTTGCTGCAATTTGTATGGCTGATAACACTACGAACCTTACTCTACGTATAAGTCTATTACTCTGCGCCAACTCGTTGCCTAGGTGCCAACATTAGTATCCACACGTTGTTGTCGTCGTCGTCGGCGTCATTGTCGTCGTCTGTTATTGCTGCACTCCATGTCCTCCTTGTATTTGCATACTAGTATACCTTATCTTGAATTGAATGACTCAGCGTGACGTCCAAACATTCTTCTTGCTTAGGTTTACCTCGACGCTCATCGCGACTCATATTCGCCAAATTTGACTCCACAAAGTTCGAGAGCTCTGCTCACGTTGTTGCCACGCAGTGTCCCCATTGCGCTACCAGGAGGAGTTACGTGTTACCCACGCTTGTTTGTCATCTATCTCTGCGTTTTCTCCTCCTTTACTTCGTCTGTATTCATTTATACACTTTCCTCTTTCTTTAATCTCGTCGCCTCTCTTCACTCGTCCTCTCTATCCCTTACTCTCTTTCCTAAACTCAATTCACCTCCTGTGGTTTCTGTTCTTCAGCTAGCCTGCCTGTCTGTACATAGCCACACCACCGTTCTTGCAATGTTCGGCATTTAACCAAAAGCCTGAATGGAGGTCTTCCGCTCAGAGGCCCCCTGAAAAACCCCTGCTCCGAAATCTAATTTCCCCATAGTAATGGGAAAGGCGACTACGACGCGTTGGCGCCCCTGCTACCATTTTGTATTCGTCCCCCGACTTCCTGGTCGCCTCCAATCCTACTTTTTGCGAAAGAATAAGCTCCCGTCGAAGCCTTTCGTCTTTTCCACCATTTCCACGACTCTCTTTGTCCACACGTGTTTGCCGACAGTGGCTTTCCACTTTCTTCGTTTTTATCTTGTTCACAATTCGCGTTGCGTAACGGGGTCTGGTTTCACTGGAAATAAAAGAACTGCCTTGTGATCGACCCAGCCGACCGTGTCACTAAAACCAACTCTCCGTAGAGCTGCCAGACAACTCAAAGAACTACGCAGTAAAGGTAATTTACAAAAGCGCCGCGTCCCTCCCTCCACGACATGTTACATCACCAGAGTTCAAGATCACTGACAGCGACAAAGGTAGTTGAACGACGTCCACAACCTTGCAAGTTCAGAAAGCGATGCGTGCTTTAGAGCAGTTCCTGAAGTCGACAGACCTCAGTGAGTGACTGTAGTTTCGATGCGCATCTCAGGACGAAGCGACACCCTCAGTGTTTTCTCTCCGTTATTTTTTCTTTTCATCCACTAACGCCCTTCCCCTTGCTAGTGTAGCAAACCGAGCGTACGTCTGGTTGGCCTTGCTGCCTTTGCCTGACTTTTCTATATATCTTTATATCCCTTTCTCCCCCTGTATACCCTTTGCCAGTCTCCGGCTTAGCTGCGTTGTTAGAGCAACTATTCCGAGAGTGCGTTGCTGCCGGGTTCGATCCCCGAATTAGGACGATTTTCTTTTCTCTCACTACGAGGGTTTCGTTCGGGAAGACTCGTATAAGTTTTCTTTCATGCAGTGCTCCTTTCGAGTATGTTTTTTTTTCTTTCTTTACCATTCGTGATGCGCTGCGTTTGTGGACACTAGTAGCTTTGATGCATTGAGAAGCAGGCACGATGGACAAGAGTTGGAATAGCTGTGAGTATTGAAAAATATAACAACTAGCCTCGGCTTTAATTTCTCACTCGCATGCTCCTTCAGGGCAAGGAAGTTGACCAGGCAAAATTTCAAGATGCTCTGGGCTACTCTACATACACGAACGCTTAGAAAAAAATCCTTGCCCTAGCACTCCGTAGATGGTTAACCAGCGAAATTGAAATGTGAAGCCCAGGTGTTTAATCACTGGGTTAATCCCGACGGTTCATTGAACGACGGCTTGGTAGGCTGCCGGATCCTCAGTACGCAGTTGCTGCTTGCACTCGGCTGCACGAGCCTATTCTTGTGTCCGGGCTGCAGCATCGGCACGGCGTATACGAGCTCGTTCCCGGTCCTGCTCGCGGCATTGCTTTTCGAAAGCTGCCTGCTCCTCAGGAGTACGTATGACGCGTGGCCTACCCATTTCGGAGCCGGAGAGAAACTGTTGCGCGTGCGCTCAGCTGTGACGGAGAGCAACGACGGGACTACTGGCACAGCCAATCCTGCGCCTCTTTTTATTTCTCTCGCAACCGCCGCAAGTTGTCGCCCCGCAGAGCGAATTCGGCTGCTCGCGCGCTCTACACTGGAGTCGACGGCACTGTATGTGTGCGTAAACATACAAGCAAAAAGAGAACAAAATAACTCGCGTGAGCAAGGCGTAATGCAGAATGTATCTGCAGCAACAAATCGTCATTAGCAAAGCTTAACACTCAGTGAGTGCTACTTGCACTAAGATCTCTGTAACTTAAAGCAGAAGAAAAGTGGTTGACGAATGCTCTCTTTGCTTCGTTTCCCTGATGCGTGCGGAGTTTGTCGAGAGTGCAATTTGGGAAGAAATAAGAAGGCTAGTACTGCTCAAAATGAATCGCATTCCACAAGCGCTTTCTTATACCCTACATTATCTTGGCGATACCCTACATTTCTTATACCCTACATTATCTTCGTGATAAACCCTTCTAAATGATAAGAAAATAGTCAAATGACCTTACTACACAAGCCGCTCAAGGCGTTCTCAAAGTTCCGAAGCGTGCGAATGAAGACCCATTTCACTTATTGAATTGGAGCACAGCAGAGTTCGCAATGGTAGGAAGAGTTCATGAGAAACGTGTGCATTTATTACGTGGTGCATAGCTTCTTCAGATATGCAAAAATTGCCTGGCTTAAAATTAATTCTATGAAGGGCTTGAGCAATAGCCTCCACAAAGGCGAAAGAAATACGTGTGGTAAAAGGTGCGTCTGGTCTTAGTCAATGATGGCACAACAAGAAAACGTTTGGCGAAGTCTTTCTCAGATCTGGTTATATTATTGGCGATGTTTTAAGTTCCAAATCAACATTCAATGGCCGTACTCGAACAGCTGCTGCTGCTGCTGCGTTCAAGCTAAACATACAAGGTAAAGCAGAGACGCCGTATTGACTGGCTCCTGATGAATTTCGCCCTGAATAATTTCTACTTCGTTTTGCCTGTTTACAGAAGTTAGATGAAACGCTTACAAGGTCTCCCCCGCTGCCCTTGGAGAGCCAAAGGCAACAGGGATTTTACGTTTAAAGGGAATGCGAGGTGTCTTATGAACGAACTTTGCCGAAAACTTGACGTGTGTAGGTTAATTATGTGGTTAGAAACAATAGTACTGAATAGTCGTTTTGCCTTCCCAAATTACTGCGTTGAAAGAGGTGCGTAAAATATTTTCCCGGTCCCTTCGCTGAAATAAACGAGGCACGTTGTTTATATCTTGTTCCAACGGGAAACATATTCTAGTTGATCTATATTAAAATATTAAATAGCGTATTGTGACTACACCATTGGCAGATAATTACTTATGCGAGCTTGGCATATTTACAAACCACGGTTACGTGTGGGTAAAGCTTCAAGGGCATCAGTTAATCACATCTCGTGCAAAAAAAAAAAAAGAAGAGAGCCCTCATTTTCAGCGAAGCTGTTCCTTTGAAGTAGTTTCATTATGAATTCCATTTGGCTGCAATGAAACAACACAGTTTGAAACTTTAATACACTGCCAAATGCAACGCTTTCGAGCACTTACATTAAACATTTTTTCCAAGGACCGCATTTCACCCACAATTTTTTTAACGTCCCATGAACATCACCCACGATGTATGTCACCCCCTCCTCTTCATCAAATTTGATCTCTATAGCCATGAAAGTTCTGGTAGCTTAACTGGCTAAATTCTAGGCTGTTCTTAGAACACAATTACGACGCTCTAGAGTGCTTTAATAATTTGCTGCATGGAGTCTAATTAATCCACACATTTCAATCTTTGCCTATATGCATCACCCCCTTAATATGCCATGAAACACTTCTTTAACTAATCATAGAATGGCCTCAGTGTAACAGGACGTGGCCTTAAGAATATCACGCCGAAAAACAATTTTAACGCTTCGAGGTACACGTGTAGTTTGGGGTAATTATCGCACCGATGCGCGGGTTTCTCCATCCTTCTGTTTCCACTGTAACGCGAAGGAAGCTGCACAAGATGGACGGCAAGGGGGCAAAACTTAATACAGGAAACTCGCATAACGCCTGAAATTAAGAAAAATGCATGCGTTCAGTAATTTGGTTCAAAAGCTTTATTTAAATATTTAAGCCACGTGCGTTAAAGTTTCAGCCTGAATTACATTTAACGTCTACTCCACTTTCACTGAATGTAAACTCAGTGTGACGTAGAATTCTCTCGGGCCGCTAGGAAATGCGGACATCAGCCATATAACGCATTGAGCACTCGCTTAAGGAATTTTTCGCGAAGCCCATACTTAACAGACGATCTTCAAGCTTTGCCCACACATATGGTTCAAGATGCACCCTTTCCCTCACAGTGTAAACTTCGTGACACATTAGGTTCTTTAAGGACGTTGGGGTTACTTCCTGCGTGGTCCCTTATAAGCTTCTAAAGCTCTGGAATGCTAGTATAAGTTACATTTTTTTTTAACAAAGAGTGCAATTAACCTACACAGATCAAACTTTCGCTATACGTCATTCATATTTTGGCCAACAATTCTCTGCAAATAAGTTACTGCTATCGCTCCCAGCTCTCCCAGATCAGTGTGGGAAACTTTGTAAGCTTTTGTTATAACACCTCTTAACGTGAATAAGACGAGGAGTACAGACTTTCCGGGTAGTTTGTCTGACCTGTTACTGCGACCAGAGCGCTTAAGCGACGTGTACAAGAAACCTTGCCAACGCGGACCGTCCTTGTCGTCCTTTCTTGTCCACGTCGCTTAAGTGCTCTAGTCACAGTAATGGTGCAAAAATATGTAGATCCCACGCACTGTAGGAATCGATGTAAGCGAAGATTTGTCTGCTGTTTGCGTTCATTGGCATTATTTGGTGGTGATATATTGACGCCATAGGACAGACGTGACGGGATGTGAAATGTTATCTTGCCTTCTGCGCTTGTGTTTGTTGTTCTTGCTCCACTCGACGCTTTATGCGAGCCTTCGTCTCCTCGGCGCTAAGTTTACGCTTCGGCGCCATTCTGGGCTGTAGCGTTGTAACTCACAAAACTGACTCCTCTTTCTCTCTTTCTCTCCCTCTATTTCCTCGCTAACATTCTCCCTACCTCCTCCCTCTACTGTCGTTGCTGTTGCAGTTGAGCACGGAGACAAGCGCGGCAGCTCCAGTACTGCATTCGGGGGGATGGGGAGGGTCACGCCTATAGTTACGGCATCCAAAGGGCGTTGTGCGCACGCGACGCGGCGTAAATCTTGACACGAGCTACTGGGGTAGTCTTTGCTTTGTGCCGCACTACTATCATGTACTCAAGAAAAAGAAATGGGCATGGGCAGGACACGTGTTGAGGAGGGAAGATAACCGATGGTCATTAAGAGTTACGGAATGGATTCCAAGGGAAGGAAAGCGTAGCAGAGGGCGGCAGAAAGTTAGGTGGGCGGATGAGATTAATAAGTTCGCAGGGACAACATGGCCACAATTAGCACATGACCGGGGTAGTTGGAGAAACATGGGAGAGGCCTTTGCCCTGCAGTGGGCATAACCAGGCTGATGATGATGATGATGATGATGATGATGATGATGATGATGATGATGATGATGATGATGATGATGATGATGATGATGATGATGATGATGATGATGATGTACTAACGCGATAGCGTTCCATGTCGCAGAAACTTCGCCGTCGACGCCGCGGGCGTCGTTTGGCGTGTAATCATTCTGGACCACAACAGCGCAGGCCCTCCACGTGGCGCACACCTTGTCTTGCATTCTCTGCAAAGTTATTCCTCAGAGTTTTTAGAATGGCAGCTCATAAATAAATATCATGAAACAAGCGCCGACAGCGCGTGCCTTTTACGTTTTCGTGACATGGCCACGTCTCAACCACGTCCCGACGCGGCCGACGTTTGTGGCGTGCAAGGCCACAGCAGCAGCAGCAGCAGCTGAAAGCCGAAGAAAGAGCGAAAGAAAACTTCGCTTTAAAAATTACAGGGCCTTTAAGATCTCTCTTAAGGGGCGAACGGTGAAAGTTTACTCTTCCTCCTCTTATCATTCGCCTCTCTCTCTTTGCCTCTTCTCTTTCTCTTCTTTCTTTTAGTCATTACTGCTCACTACTAAGCATTTTTGGTCATCTGTAATCAAATGTGGTCATTACAAGCAGTCGTTAGACATGTTGGTCAAACCATAGCCATTAGTAATCATTACAAGTCATTTCAGTCATTATTAGACATTACTGGTCACTATTAGGCATTTCAGACATTTCTAATAAATTGTAGTCGCTACAAGTTGTCGTTAGACATAGTGGTCATTTCGTAGTCCTTACTAGTCATTACAAGTCATTTCAGTCATTTTAGTCATTACTACTCATTACTAGACATTTCTAGTCATTTCTAATCGATTGTAGTCATTACAATTCGTCGTTAGACATATTGGTCATTTCGTAGTCATTAGTAGTCGTTACAAGTCATGTTTTCATTAGTAGTCATTACTGGTCGTTACTAAGCATGTTTAGTAATTTCTAATCAATTGTAGTCGTTACAATTCGTCGTTAGACATATTCGTCATTTCGTAGTCATTAGTCGTCGTTACAAGTCACTTCAGTCATTATTAGTCATTACTGCTGACTAGTAAACATCTTTAGTCATTTGTAATCAATTGTGGTCATTACAAGCCGTCGTTAGATATATTGGTGATTTCGTAGTCATTAGTCATTACAAGTTATTAGTAGTCATTTTAGTCATTACTACTCATTACTAGACATTTCTAGTCATTTCTAATCAATTGGGGTCATTACAAGCCGTCGTTAGACATATTGGTCATTTCAGAGTCATTAGTATACATTCTTAGTCATCACTATTCATTATTAACGTGTACCAATCTCTATTATAACATTATCATTCACTAACTGTCACTATCAATCATTTTTCATTCTTTAATCTGCCTTTAATCTGTCTTCATATGGCGTGATAACGCTTCGGCGAACACTCCCCGGTGGTGAGGTCTGCTCCACACTTCACCATGATTCCATAAAGGCTTTCGCCTTAAAATTCTCGGTGCCCTTCCACTCTGTGAAGTATGGCCCACGTATGGGGACTGTTTAACGCCTGCTTCACCTCCGCCGCGGGTCGGCCCACTGTTTCACTATCTTCTGGATCGGCCCACGTATGGGGAGTGCTTAACGCCTGCTTCACCTCCGCCGCGGTTCGGCCCGGTATTGAACTATCTTAGGGATCGGCCCTCGTATGGGGAGCTTTGCGTCTACACACGGACACGATCCTGGGGGAACTAGCCCTTAACAGCTCCTGAGTGCACATGACTGCTGCTGGGCCTAACTTTTGTTACTGAGTACATTATATATATTTATGACCTCTGCATGCCAAGTGGCGATCTTTCCATTCCTAATAAATGGTGTAAACGATCCAAAGAGTTTGTTTTTCACAAGTGATTAGCAGCGTACCGTTAAAACTAAGACGCCGAGGATGACGAGGATGACGAGGCCACCTTTGACGAAAATAGGTCCTCCTATCGACGGCTTTCTGAGGCCCCTTATCCCTGCTTATAACATTTATACTGCAGTGTCCTACTTCGTGTGTGAGCCCCTTGATTTTGTATTAGCAGCGTCTACCGGAAAGAGAAGCAATACTGAAACACGTATCATTCGCGTTCATTTTACACACCATTGGCTAAAACTCTGCCGTAGGCGACACTGAAGTCTGCAATTTATTTACTTTTTGTCAGCGTCGAAAGAGCGCCCAAAGCAATTTGGAGCGAGACGAACACGCAGCAACGCATTAATTCTCAAGGCATAGGCTATCCGTAGCATTAGAAAGGATTGTTAGTTGGCCACCTCCTCCTTACAAAACATAATAAGCTTTGTCCTATGAATATATTTAAATATATTGTGTCTGTACATGGTGTTCACAGCAGAAATTATAAGAAAATGTTGAAGTGAGAAAATACGAATGAGGTAGCCGCCTCTGGTGCTTTATTGCGCTTGTCCTCCTATGGTCAGGATTAGCAGAAATAAAGCGAAAGTATGAATTAAAGGCGCTGCACGTCCGCACCAATAATAATGCAGCAAGCTTTTAGCCACAATAAAATTTTGAGTGAGAAGGTAGAGGCAACAAAAGTAATACCTCAAATGACGTGGATAACACAGCTCTGGTAATGACACTTTGGGGGGGGGGGGGTGGCTCTGCCCCCCCGGTAAACTCCAGAGGGGGCTCGTTCCCCCGGGCCCCCTCTACTCCTCCCCCCCCCCCCCCCCGAGAGTCGGTGCCTATAGCGTCAAGGATCCCGTGTCACAGTAAACTAGGTATCGGCGTCCGGCGTTGGTGTCCCGTGAGCGAAAATTACCGTATATGTTTAGGTATACGTATTTGCCATGCCTTGCTATATGACATGCGGTATATGCGGGTTATACTGCCACGCCATTGCGTCACTAAAGCTGTTCGTATACCTTTTCTTGCATTCTCGACAAAGTTATTCCTCGGAAATTTGAGAATGACAGCCCACAAACAAATGTCATGAAACAAAACCCCAACAGCGCATGCCTCTTATGTTAAATCTTTTCAGACTGAAGTCTTAAACGTGCAAAACGATAACAAAAACCTGAAATTGATGCAACTTTTTTTGGCGCGGCTGTGCAATACCTCCGGGATCGCCGCACGCAAGAGGCAGTGTTTCTACCTGAAAACTCGCCTTCGAGCATAGCGTTGAACACCGGCGTATCCCGGTAAGCATTGCGGTTACATAAGCTGTAGTTGCCGGGAAGCGTGAGAGACAGTCAGGGATCTCTGAATGCTATCGCGTTCCACTCTTAAAGGCGGAGCTTGAGCGTCCTCCGAATTTTTGGCGACATTTTGTCGACAGATTTTGTTGCTGCTTGTAAACTGGCTGAGTAGAGCTAGGCCTCGCGGTAGTAGAAAGCACCCTGTACACGCTGCGCCACGGAGCGGCAGCTGCGCGAGGTGCTCGGCAGTGATCTCGGAGGCCATGTCGAGACAGGCTACCCGCGAACGAGGAGGAAAAGGAGGAGAAAGGACAAAGAAAGCTTCGCTATAAAATGAGCAGGCGAATGAGAAAGATAGTTAAGGCAAGAAAAAACGCAGCAGAGGACGGCAGATAAATTAGGTGACGCTATGAAACTGAAATTTCCCGGCGGGTAATGAAATCAGCCGACGCAAAACAATGTCGCAAGATAACCAGCATAAATGGTATTCGCTACCATTAAGAAAATCAATTTGCCAACCTTTTGAAGCATAAATTCAATTTAGCACCTCGAGTGTCCTTTAGAAGTTGTGAAAATGGGCCAAATGTTTTTAAAAAATGCACGAAGTTTAAAGCACTGTAAGTCTGAACGGAAAACAGACATGCTATCTAATTTAATACATTAGGTTCGTCCGTTTTCGACGTCCTACTAAATGCAGCTTTCATTATTGCCACAGCTGTCCTGATTGGAGATGCTGGGGCAATAAATCGAGACTCAGCTTCCATCAATACATATATTTTAACGTTCTTCTTCAAACGCAACAGAGAGTTCATTGGCGACCGCTTCCGCGGGGCGAAAAAATAACCTGAGCGAAACAATTTATTCTTTCCCGCCTACTTCATAAACAGATGCTTCCCTTAAATTGCAACACGAATATCAACTAGGCGCGCTCAATCTGTACATTATTTCACCGTATAGCCCAGATTAACTGCCGCTATCTTTTTTCTCCTTTGCTTCATTACAAACTTCTCCCAAAGTACTTCAAAATTAAGGCCACGGTCACCGGGGGTCATCAAAACGACAAGGTCTGCAAAAGTAATGTTCTCAACGTGCCTAGTCGCTTAAACAAACTTCGAAATAATCTTGGAGAGAGCGACGACACAGGATGTTACACATATGAACGAGCCTGAACCCAACTTTTTCTAATGATATCGCGAAAAGTTGGTGCAATGTTTTTCTTCGCTGAACGTTAGCGTACTCTCGTGGCGAGGTTAGCTCTCGCGACAATTCCGCAAGCGAAAACAACAGAACGCATTAGCATCGTGCAGGTACGAAGCGTCGCTGTGCAGAGGCCAGAGAGATTTCAAAATCTTTTCTCGTGCAACGTCCGGAAGGTAGGATCGACACTGTGCAAGAAGCGCCAGATTACTCCATCCAGGCGCAAGAAAGAAAGAAACAAAGAAAGAAAGGAAGGAAAGCTAGGCCGCCATCCTCATGATTTCAAAAATGCAGACACCAGCGCCGCACCATCGTTCCGCGAATGGGTCGTTATCAATTTCGGTAATGACTTCTCATGCGGTAGAGACGATGCACAAAAAACCACGGCGCAGACTGGACGGATCGATGCCATTATCCTCCTGAAATCTGTTGCCTGGAGCGTGCCCGGATGCTATGCGGCGACCTGGTAACCCTGAGCTCCCTCAACCCGTGAAATATGATCAGATAGCAGCGCGCCGAGGGAGTTTGTTCAGCGGAAGGCGCGAAATGATCATTCCGATTGCTCCAGTTGGCAGAAGATTGGATGAAGCGTGTTCACAGCGAAAGTTCTCACTGTTTCACCGCATAAAGCTTTCTCTTTTTGTATTTCCGAGGTGAGACGGGGTTAGCGTTCTTTAATTTTGCGTGGTCACCTCCTTGATGTAAAGATATATAGTTATTGCACATTCATTGTTTAACAGCAGAACTGACAGCGAGTGTCGTGTGCCCGTTCAATGCGTTACGCGCTGTCTTCGCTTCGGTTCACCGCGATTTCGAATATTGTTCAGCGTGCCCGACGGTCAGACGCCTTTGTAAATCACTGGACCAGAGCAAATAGTGAAGCTGCCGTTCTTGTACAACACGGGTTTCACCATCAGAAGTGAGGACGATTGATTGATTGATTGATTGATTGATTGATTGATTGATTGATTGATTGATTGATTGATTGATTGATTGATTGATTGATTGATTCTGAGTAAAACCATAAACTATAAATTAAGGAATCCGTCCACTACTTCCCCATGTGTTAGCAAGAATAATGCCTACCGACATTCGATAAATACAAAAAAACACGACAAGCACCTGTCTTGCCTTAGTACAATGTGCCCAGTACTATTGAGTTTTAAGCTAAGCTTCGAAGAACTCGGCCATCTCGCACTGAAAGGCAATAGTTTAGCTATATTGTGTCTTGACCTAATGTGGCAGTAGTGACTATCCGATGTTAGCACTGAAGCTTGTGGAATCATCGGTAGGTATGTCTTCTTTATTGTCGTTCACAACTGCGTCGGCCTGCTTCAGGTGAACATATGCTAGCATTAAGTGGAGCTTCCACTTCCGGCTAAAACTAAAACAAAACAAAAATATAAATTTTCATCGCTAAAGCAGCATGTATGGCAGAAGCAATTGCTTTATAATCACAGACATCTCAATTTTAGGCCTTGAGCAGAATTAATGAGGCTTGCTTAACTTGCACTGTACTGAGGGCTAAACTATGTATGGCAGTTATAACGACGTCTCCGTGTTGTCACTTAATATTTTATTGCAACCAGCACAAAACCAAATCTCCCAAATGAGAGAAACGGTAATCTCATTAATCACCTACGTCAATTACCAAAGCCTTAAAACATTGCAATTTAGTCTACAGAAAGAAACAAAACTCTTTTAAAGCTATTTTATGAATAAAAACAAGACACTTACCGAAAAGAAGCTAACCTTTTAAAGTGCTGGCCACCTGTTTCATTGAATATTTGCCTTGATTCACTGATTAAATTTGATTAGCGTCCATTAGCGGGCGGAGTAGAAGCCAGCAATAAGGTAAGGATGAGGTGGAGGCCAGTATGCATGCTCCGTAGCAGCCTCTGGTACGTATCCGCACAGTTCGTATTAAGGCGCTAAGAAAACACGGTGACCCCATAAACCGAGAGCCCTTATACAATATGTGCATGGTTAATGAAACAGGATGAGCTTATTTCTTCAGCTACTGCAAGCCTTTTCTCTATCTTATAAAGCCATGTGCGATGAGGTTAATGAGAGAGAAAGGAGCTCGTTTAGCTTTGGCTATCGAATGGGAGCGTGGTTAAAGCTTCTAATCGATCTAGTCGGTAAACACACGCAGCGCGCGTCTAAAGCGTATCGAGCATCCCCTCAACGTTTACCTTGCGGTTTAGCACATGCATTGAATGCAAATTAGAAGTTCCCCAGCGGGCGCGCGGAGATCTGGCCAAAGAGCATCGCTCTTTCTCTTCGCACAAATCGTTATCTTTCTGACAAAGCTGGGTACACTAACGCAGCAGAGCAGTGCTCTGGTTACTCAAACATTGCATATGTAATTTCAAGGCCTCAGGGTTGGCCAGGCGTGTATGCTTTGTCGGTGGGAGGAATGGCCAGTAATGTACTGCGGTAATCACACATGCAAAAAAAAAAGAGGGAGCGCAGCGAAGGGAACCAGGGAATCAGATGAGTTGATGTGGTTAGGCACTTCCCATGTGGGGAAGACGCGCTGCACGTAACAGAACAACATTGGGAATGGCTCTCCTCCAGCTGCACTGCACCTAATTTTGTCGATTACGGTCAACCATGTTCCCATATGGTCCACCTGCACCAGGTACATACATTAATCTCTCTTCACTGATTGGCCACCTCACCGTATTCAGATGACTACGAGTGTGCATTGATGCTAGCGCAACATTTTCGCCACTCAGCCGCTTAGCGGCCGGTGTCTCTATTTTCCCTCTGTCTCTAAAGCATACGACTGTTCGGTCTTTACTTAGCGCTTCTTTACAACAGGCCTTTCTCTACATGGCAGGATCCTATAAGTCCGAGACGTTGGAGTTCATGACCACAGACGTCTCTGGAGGCGCCTGTAAGGTCGCTCTGATTGTTCGTGTGCTTAAGTGTCACGAATCGGGCCACGTGCGGTGTGTATAGAGAGGGGGTTCACTCCCCCCCCCCCATGTCAGCGGGGCAACCGTTTCTGTATTATGTGGGGTCACGGACCGCGCGGTTTTCGGTGACGCGTCGCGGCAGAGGCCAGGCGGGCGAGTGCCGATTCCGGGAAGTCGGTATTGTGCGCAAGGGGTTGGCAGTCTGCCGACGGTCGCACGAGTCTGCACAGTCCTGCCTGGAAAGGGACCGCTGTACGCGGTATCGTGGGTCTGCCGCCCGAGTGCCTGACTAATTGGAGGCGCCGGCGAGGTTAAGAAGGGCTTAACAAACTTGACCCCGTGCCGCATATACGGAGAAGGAATCTATTCTTCTACGCGTCCGGAACGAAATCGCCAGCCGTGTTGTTGGGTGCGACTGCCTGTGGGGTGTCGAAGGTCAGCTTACAGTGCACGCTGTAGGGGTGCGGTGTACACGTGAAGAGTGCATTCGGACGGCGGCGTCTTGTAAACACGCACTCGGAGAACTTTGTCTTGTAGACAATAAGTTTGAAGGACAAGGAGGGCCATCCGTCTCCCACACGACCAGACTTTGAGTACAGCGGCACTACGTGGTGTCGATGCCCCTGCTTCCGAGACATTTGCGGCCTAGACGCCGTTGGGATTAGAGGCGGTCTAGCGATAACTTGTTCGGGCCTGGCGTGTTTTGCTGAGCCCGTCACTAACTACGTAGAAACGAGAGGGCAACGGAGTTTTGGGGAAAAAGGAAAAGAGCTTTGTTTTCCAATATGTTTATTTTTAAGAGTAAGCCCATCCCTCTGGGTTGTGGCTTAACAAACGGTTGACTCTGATTGGCAACTGAACCTGTGGGACGGGCCAACGGCCCTACCGCCTTTTTTTTCTTTGTATATTTGGGCTATAAAAATCGGGACGACATGCTGTCCCTCAGACTTGGCTGAAATCAGGATTGCTGATAGATCAGTGAGCCTCCGTACTATGTACGTTAAAACGAGTCTGGGCTCTAACAGTCATTGAGACAGTCGATGAGTGAGACTTTGTTTCTCAATTGTTCATGTTTGTAATGTATTTGTTTTACCTGCCATGTATATAGAAAAGTTCAACTATAAATATTTCTTGTACATCTGATCTGCATCGTTTCCTGCCTGCGTTTGATCAACAACTGCCGATCATCGTCCGAGAAGCTTCAAGTTCCAGCGGTGAAGCGAGGACTGAGAACGAACGAAACATTACTGGCGCAGCACGACAGGATCGGCAAGCCCCACAACGAGCAACGAGCAGCGAGCCAGGCGCAAGGCAACAGAGGGCCACCAGCCAATTCCGCAACGGTTGCAATTCATCTGGACGAGGACGTCAGGCGGCGCCCCCAGCAGCAACGGGTGAGCGGGATTCCTTGCGTTTTGTCTAGGTTGGCATGGCTGTTGTTCAGTGAGGTTAATGGTGTTCACGCGCAGAACAGCAAATGCGATTGAGGCTAGCGTAAACATTGATACGACATCTGAACAAAGAGAGGGTCAGAGACGGCAGGAACTGCAACGCGTCGGAGAGACCGAGTCTGAGACGTCGGATACTGAAATGGATAGTGAGACGCAAGGCGCTTCGCAGGCTCCGAGCACGACAGATCCAGAGGCCATGGCGGTGAGACGCCTGGAGATGGAGCTAGAAAAGGTGCGCCTACAGCTAGAGTGCGAGCGCATTGCTCTACGGAGAGTGGAGCTTGAGCAGTCGGGCAGGCCGCCTTCGGTGTCGGAAGGAAGCGATCTCCGCCGTGCCAGCACGGATGGAATATCACAGTGTGCTAAAGTGCTTAAGGCATACCGGTTGCCGTGTGACGCTGACGTTCCGATATGGTTTGATGAGGTTGAAAAGTTGTTTTCATCTTTTCAAGTACCAGAACACAGCCGTGTACATTTGATCATGCCTGCGCTGGCCGAGCGGGTCCGTTATCTGTTGCGTGGCCTCAATGACGAGGAATGTACAGATTATGAGACTGTAAAGAAGGCGGTATTAGATGAACTTAAGCTCACGCCAGCTAAATACTTGGAGAGGTTTGAAAAGGCATCGAAACGAAAGGATGAAACTTGGGGTCAGTTCGCGTCCCGCACTAGAACCTACTTGGCCTATTACCTTCAATCTCGAAATGCAAACACAAAAGAAGCTATGACGGAGCTTATGGTCGCTGACCGTATGAAAGCCAGTATAGGCTCAGAAGCCCTTGAATATGTTCTTTTGCGGGAGGGCGAAGATTGGTTTAGGCCAGTGGAGGTGGCGAAAGTGCTCGAGACTTTCGAGCAAGCTAAAGGAAAAGGACGAGCAAGTAAGCCAGCCGCAACAGCCTCATTGCTGCAGCACGCAAAACTAGCTAGCCCGCAGAGGACAAATTTAAAATGCCACGTGTGTCAGGTACAGGGTCACCTAGCCAGAGACTGCCCAAAAGCTTCAAATAAAGAACAGCAGGGGAAGGCGCCGACTGTGCAAAAACAAAGGGTACAGAAGGTAGCTGTTGTAAGTGAAGAACCTCCACCAGAGCAAGAAAGGGTGCTAAGTGCTAGAGTACAAGTCTTAGCTCAAAATGCTAGTTCAGGGAGATCAAAGCTGGAAATTATCCCTATCATGTGCGGGGATATAGCAACGGAAGCTGTGTTGGACACAGGTAGTGAGATAACGGTCGTCCGTAAAAGTATGTTGCCCGTCGTTTTACAGGAGCCATCGGGAACAGTAAGGCTCGAGTCGGCATTCGGAAAGACCATTCGAGCTAACCTAGCTACGCTGCCCGTAGGCATGCATCGCCCGGGGGCTGTGATACAACCGCAGAGGATCGACCTGGTGTGTGCAGTTACTGACGAACTTGCAAATGGGGTTGACTGCCTGTTGTCAAAGGAAGATTGGGAACTACTGCAGGCGCAGGAAAAAGACGAGTTTGGACGAGAAAATATTCCGCGGGTAGCCAATTCCGTGGGAGTCCGATCAGTCGAAATAGTCGATAACACTGAGCCAGACTGCGGTCTTAGTTGCGAAGAAACGACAGACAACATCCCTGCATTGCAAGAGAATAGTTTCATACCAGATGTCACTGGGGTGCCCAGTCAGCGGGAGGAATTTCGAGCGGCTCAGCTTGCCGATGAAAGCCTAAAAAGGGCCTGGAATGATGTGGGAAACGACAAAGCTGGCATGTTCGTGTCAGACAGACTTTTGTACCATTGGGATTCTCCAGCGGGAGTCAAAGTCAGACAACTGGTCCTACCAGAAGAAAGACGCAATGAGGTAGTCACGCTCCGATCCCTGACAGCGAGGGACACATGCGAGGCTTTACTGGAAATTTTCAGTCGTACTGGAGTGCCGGAAACGATCCGTTCAGACCAAGGTACTAACTTCAAATCTCAACTGACACGGTTAATGTTAGAAAAACTGGGCTGTTCACCCAGGTTCTCCACTGCCGAACACCCTGAGAGTAACGGAGTAGTTGAGAGATGGAACAGAGTCCTCAAAAATATGCTGTATCATGTAATGGAGCGGGACCGAAGAAACTGGGACAAGCTCATCCCATTTGTTCTTTGGGCGTATCGCTTGCAAATAAATGACAGAAAGATTTCGGTAGTGGACGCTTACCGACTCAGGCCGTACTACGCTAGAGGGAATCATGCGAGGGTAGTGTTCGAGAAAGACGGAGAATTTGGCCAGGTGGAATACGCGCCGCAAGCTGTATGCACTTCAGCGAGCGAGCACGCAATAACTGAAGACAAGCTAGCTCATTTGGGGTCTGATGCGCGCACGGAAATCGAGGCGGTATTTGAGAAACATCGCTGCGTCTTTGACGGAAAGCCTGGGAGGGTGCAAGTAGGGCGGCACCGCATCGAGCTGGAGGAAGGATGTAAACCAAAGAGGACGTCTCCTTACAGAGTTCCTCAACTATTAAAGGAAGAGTTGCGAAGTCTGTTGAGGCTTTCCGGGTATTATCGGGACTATGTCTCAAACTACGCTGACGTGGCGAGCCCGCTTACAGCTTTGACAAGGCGAAGGGTTTCTAATTCAATTCCAGGGTCGGAAGATGCGCAGTGTGCGTTTGAAAGTCTGAAATTAGCTCTCTGTCAGGCTGTCGCCATGAACACTCCTGAGCCTCATCAGCCGTACTGGCTATTCACTGATGCGTCGGCGACGGCGGCCGGTGCCTGTTTAGCTCAAATGTCAGCGGACGGAAAAGAAAAGCCAATCGCTTTTGCTAGCCATCGCTTTAACCCGACACAGGCGCGCTGGTCGACTATAGAGAGAGAAGCCTTTGCTATTATTTGGGCACTCAAGAAATTTGACTACTGGCTTTTCGGAGCAGTGGTGAATGTTGTCTCTGATCATAACCCATTGTCATATTTGACAACCAGCACCCCGCAGGGGGCCAAGTTAGCAAGATGGGCGCTTTCACTACAGCGCTACAATGTAACGGTGCGTCACCGGAAAGGAACATGTAACGCCAATGCTGATGCATTATCAAGGCTCTCGAATCGTTCATGGGAGCCAATCGAGTAAAGAGCAGAAAAGAAAGGATAGACAAAAACAGCCATGCCAGCTGGGACAGGCGTGAATGTTCCCGTTCACCCGAAGGACGTGTGCGTGGGACAGTTCAGCCTTGATCAAACTTTTTGTAGTTGTTGTCGTCCATGTGTGTGAGGGTTATAAGACTGGACATACTATATATGTATATAACCTGCATATGTCACTTTTCTGCTGTTGTGCCGTGCAGTGCGTTGGAGTGTTACTGTACATACATGAGTATTTCTTTTGCATGCTCACTGCCATGAATGTGTTGATCTTTCGCCCTTTTCTTTTATCGCTGTGAGAAAATTGTTTTTTTTCTCGGTCCTTTCTGTTCATTTTCCTGTTCCTTACGGACTCCGCAGCACCCGTGTTGGGCAGAATATGTCAATTTTCTTTGACGGAACTTTCAGAGCCTAAATTCTAGGATACAGCGCCCTTTGGCTCTTGTAGTATAGCTGGGAACATTGTGAGCCCAGTATACTCTTTAGGAGGGACGTGTAAGGTCGCTCTGATTGTTCGTGTGCTTAAGTGTCACGAATCGGGCCACGTGCGGTGTGTATAGAGAGGGGGTTCACTCCCCCCCCCCCATGTCAGCGGGGCAACCGTTTCTGTATTATGTGGGGTCACGGACCGCGCGGTTTTCGGTGACGCGTCGCGGCAGAGGCCAGGCGGGCGAGTGCCGATTCCGGGAAGTCGGTATTGTGCGCAAGGGGTTGGCAGTCTGCCGACGGTCGCACGAGTCTGCACAGTCCTGCCTGGAAAGGGACCGCTGTACGCGGTATCGTGGGTCTGCCGCCCGAGTGCCTGACTAATTGGAGGCGCCGGCGAGGTTAAGAAGGGCTTAACAAACTTGACCCCGTGCCGCATATACGGAGAAGGAATCTATTCTTCTACGCGTCCGGAACGAAATCGCCAGCCGTGTTGTTGGGTGCGACTGCCTGTGGGGTGTCGAAGGTCAGCTTACAGTGCACGCTGTAGGGGTGCGGTGTACACGTGAAGAGTGCATTCGGACGGCGGCGTCTTGTAAACACGCACTCGGAGAACTTTGTCTTGTAGACAATAAGTTTGAAGGACAAGGAGGGCCATCCGTCTCCCACACGACCAGACTTTGAGTACAGCGGCACTACGTGGTGTCGATGCCCCTGCTTCCGAGACATTTGCGGCCTAGACGCCGTTGGGATTAGAGGCGGTCTAGCGATAACTTGTTCGGGCCTGGCGTGTTTTGCTGAGCCCGTCACTAACTACGTAGAAACGAGAGGGCAACGGAGTTTTGGGGAAAAAGGAAAAGAGCTTTGTTTTCCAATATGTTTATTTTTAAGAGTAAGCCCATCCCTCTGGGTTGTGGCTTAACAAACGGTTGACTCTGATTGGCAACTGAACCTGTGGGACGGGCCAACGGCCCTACCGCCTTTTTTTTCTTTGTATATTTGGGCTATAAAAATCGGGACGACATGCTGTCCCTCAGACTTGGCTGAAATCAGGATTGCTGATAGATCAGTGAGCCTCCGTACTATGTACGTTAAAACGAGTCTGGGCTCTAACAGTCATTGAGACAGTCGATGAGTGAGACTTTGTTTCTCAATTGTTCATGTTTGTAATGTATTTGTTTTACCTGCCATGTATATAGAAAAGTTCAACTATAAATATTTCTTGTACATCTGATCTGCATCGTTTCCTGCCTGCGTTTGATCAACAACTGCCGATCATCGTCCGAGAAGCTTCAAGTTCCAGCGGTGAAGCGAGGACTGAGAACGAACGAAACATTACTGCGCCATTGCGTTTCTCGAAGATCAACGAGCCTATGTGATCGCCTTCGACCACTTGACCCGTTTCTTCTGCGCGCACTTCTTCAGAGAAGCTCCTATTTGTCTGTCGCTAACCTTTCTATTCTCTCCGTTACCTTTTCCCCTGTAGGGTAACTAATCGAACGCTTTTCTTTTTTTTTTTCGGTGACCTTCATCTCTTCGAATTGTCTCTAGCAACAGAGATTGAAATTGAGATTGAAAGAAATTCAAACGATCGCGTCTATGCAACACCTGTATTGCAGAATGGAATTTCAAAATGATCCCTCTCGGCGTGTATTATACCATAAGGGGCATGCATTGAGCGTGAACTAAGAACCAGAAAAAAATGATAACTGCACTTGCCGAACGCACTGCGCTTGAGCTGGATCACATACGTTCGAACTGAAGTTGAGACTCACCAGAGTCGTACGTGTTTTAGGCGGTGGTAAGTCAAGTATAGTGTGACTAGCGCAGTAGTAAACATGCGCGCGTTCGCTAATTGCCCCCGTTTCTATCGCACACAAATATGAGTGGGAACAGCTAGTTTGGAAGGTGGAAGTGAACGCTCTACCGCATACCAGGGCTGAAATCACCCCTCTTGGTGCATGACCAGCGGGAGACTTCGGGCCCTAACTTAATTATTAATCTTTAAAGGAGTACACGGGCCTGTCGGATGCGCCCGTCACTCCTCTGCTCATACCAAAGATAAGAAGAAATGAAATCGCGCAGGAAAATTGAAATCCACAAGCACCTGAGGAGTTTCTATGGCGAGTTCATAACCCTAAAGTACACAAAGTTACTTCCAACGAAACTGCTGCTCGGAAACAGGCAAGTTTAGCCGTCATGTGACAGAAAAGAAAAGATGGCGTAGAAACAGTTGAGGTGTACTGAGCTCCCGAGAGAAAAGACATGTATTCCACCAAGTTTTTCATGCATAGGTTTCATTCAACAAACAGCAATTCTACGTCATAAAATGCTCCATACATCACTATCAGTTTCTCCTACCAAGGGCTCTGTGTCGCTCTAGAATACAAAACGAGGCTGTTTCTGTCCAGTAAATATTCGGCGACAGATTCTTCGGGCAAACGACACTGAAGAGTCCCTGCGCTACGCGCATGTACGGCAGCAAGAAACACGCGCCGCGCACCAAGAAGGCGGAGAGACGGAACGAAGACGTCAGCCCAAGTTGCGGCTTATTTCACCACGGCAGAAACCCGCAGTGCATATATCAGTGACCACTCGCATCTCGCCACGAAGAACGAGTGAGCGCAGCATCACAGGAGGCGGCCTGGTTTCCTTTAGAGATTCATGCCCTCGCCGAGGATTGCCGGTGGCCACGGGAGTCGGCGAAGAACATTCGAGGTGTCTCAAAGAGCTAGAGTGCGCCCCCCACCCAAACAGAGTGCGTGCTTCGCGTAAAATATTCAGCGCGGACGTCCTGACGAATGCGCCTCGGTGTTACTCCTTCCTCTCGAAGTCTCTTGGGCCCCGTGTTGTTCTCCTCAACTTACCCCCCCCCCCTCAAGGCGCACGTTCCAACCCGCTGACGCACACACACACGCACTCACACACACATACACGCACACGCACGACCACACACACACACACACTATCAGTCCTTCCCCTATCGTACATGGCCTTCGCGATGGATATGCGAAAGCCCCAACCTATTCTGTGTCGGTATGTGTTAGTAGCTAGTAGTCGACAGCGGTCTGAAGGCTGTAATAATTTTCATCCGGACGTTGCCACATTTTGCCCATTTCATCCAAAAGTACGATTGGGGAGAGAGTGGAGAAAGAAAAAATCAAGGAGGTCAGCCAGACCAACGTCCCATTTGGCACAACAGGCAGCCGAGGGGAGATGTGTGGGCAGAAAGAGAAAACTGAAAGAGAGAAAGGAGAGAAATAACACCGCGTGCATGCACCGGTGAAGAGCGCATGTGCGCAATCCGACTATGCAGAATATCACCGAAGATTTTCGACTTCGACAAACGAAGCAACGCTTGACGATGCTTCTGTATCAGCGAGAGACATGTTTCAAGGGCATTTTCATCGGAGAGAGGAGTACAGGGCCGCCGCCTCAGCACGACCGGGCTACTGAAAGGCACCGAACCTTGTGCACCCATCGTCCCGAGTGCAGAGATTTGATGGTGTCAGTCATTGACAGGAAAATGAAGAACGAGCGCTTTGAAAGATTAAAAAATAAAGTTAGGCCGTACGACCATCGAAAACACCTATCCACATAAGCGAATAGCTGGCAAAAGTTTTGCCAGAGCGATCAATATGATGTTAATTTATTTGCTTCCTATAGGTTTTCGAAAGTTGCTGTCCGGCAGGAAAAATTACGTCTGGCTGAAACCACAGCCAATCGGACACGTAGCACACGTCCCACCACGCCGAAACAGTCACTAGCAAAGTACTCGTCGAAGTACTTGTTGCCGGCAGCAGTCTCAGATGTTTGCTTCCGCTTCGCCGCGCTAAGCTCCCTTAGAGTTCCTGTGCAGGCTAAATCCCTCGTCTTAGCTTTCTCGACACGTAGGCGAAGTCTCTCTGCCGATTCTTCGCTGAGAATCCGTTTTTTTTTTTGTTCGTATTTATAGCCCCTTACAATGCCACCATGATCGGGGTGAGGCAACCATAAGCTGAACAAGTGGAAGCGACTATATGCAACCCTCCTCCACCGGTACCTACTTCGTTTCATTGGCTCCGTCCCCGCCCATATCATATCAATGTCTGTGAGTGCCTCACCTTTCGGTGCGATGTTACTTGGTCAGATAGGGAAAACGTGTCACAGTAGGCAAAGAAATCTATATTCATTTTAAAATTTTGACGTTTTCTTCGCCTTAGTGTAAGCCCCACTGCTTTTCCTGTTTTGACGTCCGCCTTAAACTATGAACAGATTACATGAGGCTGTTTACATGTTTCACATTTTACGGACGAACACACTTCTTTGTTGTGTCGATAAAGTACAAGTATTCTACTAACGTTATTAAAGTCAGTGTGCTGCAGTGACCACCTGTAACGAGCAAGCTACATTCTCGTACGCTCCAGTATCTCGCTCCCCCTTTGTATTGTATCCAGATGAACGTTCGAAATAAACAGCTAGACAATGGGAAATCATAGAGGAGTGAAATAAAGTTCTGATATCTTGTTTCAGCCGGTACTGCCATCAGTGATTAATCGTCCCAATATCGCTCAATTGGGGGCATCCGTTGTCTGCATGCGTTACTGTTGGCCGCGCACATTCACCCTGCATGTGCTGGGAAATATTTGGGCCAGGACGACAAAATAGAGCCAATAACAAACACGAATCCAATTCCTAGACGCCAGGCGCAGGTCTCGACGGAAAGTACGGAGAGTAACAAGACGTTATTCTGCAACGGACGAGTTATCTGAACCGAAGTTCTTGCTGCAAGAACGCTGGCAAAAGTGAGGCCCGCCAAGGTACACCATATCCGACCGATTCACAGGCTTCTCCCATACCGCACAAGCCAACGCGATATCAGCGCACATCTGGCAAGTCAAGTGGCGCTCCGCAGTAACTGCTTCATATTGTATCTTATTTTCTATGTATATACTTGAAGCTCCCAGCGCCACTACGAGGAAGGCGCTTGCATGTAGGCTGCAGAAAAAAAGCCCTTACTTTTTTTCCCTTCATTGAACCTCCATCCTTCCCCGTTCCGCACCCCCCCCCCCCCCTCTGATCACTATTTAGTTGAGTACATCGTTTGCTTTGTTTCTGACTTGCTCTGCTTTCTCTATCGTATATATCGTGCTTGCCCTTATATAAGACAACACGGATAAAGAGCAATCTGTCCTATGTTGCTTTGGCGACAACAGAAAGTAACGACTTCAACCTTTGTCGATGGTCTAGAGCAATAAAAGACTAAACTAAATAATCAATAAGCATATCGATTTATCCCCCTCCAGCATTGATTGACGCAGACATCGTAACCTACCGCGTACGCAAGTGACGTCCTTTCCTCGCGGAAAGATTACGCCACTAGTTGAGGGCTCACAGCCTACAGCCACTTTGAATCTACAGAGTTATGCCTCGGGCATAGGATGCTGTGACGAAGAGGAGCATATTTCCCTTTTTGGAGAGAGAAATTTCGCTTTATACATTAAGAGTAAGTCGCGGCTCCGAATCCCTGGTCAGCAGGATCCAGCCCTGCCTAAAGCGTTGCTTGACATTGTCCCTGCCCCAAGATGCCGGGCTGTCCACTTGTTTCCGAGACTTAAAGTCTTTCCGATTATAGGTAAAGAAACCAACTCCACTTTATTCTTTTCAATGCAGCTCATATAAAAAAAGAAAGTCGTCTTGTGTGCGAGTTAACACGGGCCCTACAGTTTGCGTTCGCTTTTGTGTGGTTCCTGGTAAACCCTCTCCCATGATCCCCGTTGTATTTCTGTAGAATTACTTCAAGCTTAATTTTCGTTTCGGAACAGAGCGATCCCGCACCACATTCGGTCTTTGTCTTATCTACTAGCTTTCAAATCACTAGTGTTGGCTTCATTTGAACAACATCGAGTTCTAAAATCACTGCTTCAAATATATATCTCTCGAAAAAGCCGAAGATTACGTTTGATGTACATGTCAACTTGCATCGCACTTTCAAGGCAAGAGATTCAGAGAAACATTTTAATATGAGAAAGGTAGAGAGGTCGGCCAGAGGAGCATTGCCTCGAGACGCCAGCCGCCTACCCTGCGTATAGGGAAAACACCAAAACGTCGAGTTATCTAAGGCACATTTCAGTTTTTCTGATTTCTTTCATTGCATTGTTTCTTTTCAGTGGGATCATTTCTTTTTCTTTACATTTGCTATTCTTTCCGTGCTTGCTTTCGTGACTTTAGCGAGCTAACGAACATAAACACAGGTTTGTCTAGCCCCGCCCGAATGCTTCATCTCTCCTTTCTTCTTTTACAGGGAAGCTGTTACAACCAGGTCCTTCAGGATCGTGTCTGTGTATAGACACAGACGTGGGCCGATCCCGAAGATAGTGTAATACACGGCCGACTCGCGGCAGAGGGGAAGCCGGCGTTAAGCAATCCCCATACGTGGGCCGATACCGAAGACAGTACAATGCCGGGCCGACTCGCGGCGGAGGTGAAGCAGGCGTGGGCCGATCCCTAATTTAGTGCAGTACCGGGCCTACCAACGGCGAAGGTGATGTAGGCGTTAAGCACTCCCCATACCTGCGCCGATCCCGAAGATAGTTCTGTGCCGGGCCGACCCGTGGTGGAGGTGCAGTTCGCCATTGAGGGGCCCACGTACACAACTACGCTGACCATCCTTCTTCACAGACGGAGAGAGCACTGAGTTTCTTTTTTCTTGCGACTGCGACCTTGCACCGCCAACTCGACTTTCAGGAAAAGGATACTCTCAAAACTATCACCCAACCAGCGTCACGGCAGCTGAGAAGAGTGGGCCCCTACTCCGTGGAAGCTTGAAAAGCTATGGTGGCCGCTTCTGGTGCAGAACCTCAAGAACGTCCTGGGCCAGGAGGTATGAGCCTGCAAGGAGACCTGGACAGGAGCCTTGGTTCCTTTGGGAACAATAATTTTTTTCCCTTTATCTCTCTCTCTCTCTTGCACTGCACGCTGGAATAGCATAGTGCCTTTTCTCTCTCTCTTTCTTTTCTCTCTCTCTCTCTCCCTCGCTCGCTCGCATGCACACAGGCACGAGCGCACACACGAGCGCACATTTGCGACACTATTGAATATGCCAGCGGGGGAAGCAGTATGTCGAGAGAGAGAGAGAGATAAAAAAGAAAATGTTTGACGATCCGAAAGGCGGGGAGCTCGGCCACAGGAGCTTATCTCGGGCCTGCTACTCCCCAAAAGAAGTGAAGTGTTAGGCTAGTTAAAGGAGGAGGAAGCGACAGCGTAATGCAACAGTGAATTTTACAGTGTTTAGCGTGTAGCGGGTGTAACGAAGTTTTCAAGATTCCTCACTACCTGCTCAAAAATAGCCCACCACGTTTGTAGGTATACTCATATCTATACAAAGGTGGGTATAAAGCGGCATAATGTATACTTCCCCCGGCTTAAATTGCTGCTGATTTCCCAGCACCCTGAAAAATGGGGAGTACTAAACGTTCGCGCGGATGGCAGGTTGATTTAGCTTAGTCTTCTTGTAAGAATGTTTCCAACGACGCCCGTCGCAATATTTTTTAAAGTTTCAGCGTTGTAATTTGTATGTGGCATGTGAGCGCTGCTGATACTATATAGATATCAGATCCGCTTGTAGCCATACTTGTAAAAAGATAAGATGCAAATCATGATCGTAAATTTAAATACGAGAGTTAACGGACGCTTTTGAATCACGATGATGTAACAGAGAAATTTGTTACGCATAGGCCTACTAGCAGAATTCTCACCGACGAGAATGTTAAACAGTATAAGTATAGTCGTTAACGGAGCAAAATGCGCAATGCTGCTAACTTAATCTCTATGTTGGTTTTTTTACTTTAATTTCTTGCCCACGAGCGGGCTGCTATGCCGTAATTAACTGTTTCTTCATCACCCGATACGCGCATTGCGGTGTCATCATTGAGCTTTTTAACAGCATTTCACGAAGCGCAGATTTTACACGCGCCCCTCATATACGCCGGCGCAGTGTGCCCATCACCGAAGTATCCCTTGCTTCGCGTTGGCATATCGCAGGTCCTTAAGGACATTTCCTAGCGTGAATGGTTGTAGCCAAGAAAGAGAAATTGCTCTTTAATGAATCTTGGAGAGATGTGCCTGCCGGCAAGCACGCTTCTCCAGAGTGATATCTTGAAAAATAAATGATACTGAAGCGATACAGACAGTGCGCGTGTCGCAGATACACAACGTGCACAAAACACACCACAGTAATCAACATAGAATTTAACCTATCTCTTGGAGACCAATGTGTGTAATGAAAGTTAAAAGTTATTTCGTTGCAACAGACACACAGGCAGGATTAGTCTATGAGTCAAGCACATGTCGTAGCTCAAGGCATGACACTGCAGTTTTTTATGAATATTCAATGCGTGTATTTGCGGGTGTCCTTTCTTATCTGAATAGTCTATGCAACACTGCGACCATGAGGAATGTCCTGCAACATTTTCGCATTATCTTGGCTAGTCAGTGTCATTAATAGCACTACGAAATAGTGAAATTAGCATCCCCATAATATGAACTCATCTCATCTCATATTTATTTCCCCTGCAGCTTAGCGTACTGCTTAATTGTTTTGTTTCATTCAAAACGTGGAGTCCGTCCTCATGCAGAAATTGCAGCATACTGGTCCGGCGGAGTATTCGCTGTCCATGAACCAGCATTTGTAATTGCCTGCCCGATCAGCTCGAAGCTTTTGTTTCCCTTATCTCTCGCGACGAGTCGCAGGCTAGAGGACAAAAGTTCCGGCTAACGGATCTGCCTTCCTGCGGGATGAATTTCGTTCTCTCTAATCTTGCTGCGCGTTGACTTTTGACGCTTGTCAGAATTCCCGTGTCTCAAGAAAATGGTGACCAGCACACGCAAGTTCAAACTCACACAAGCATGTACACACGTTTGAAAAGTGTGCATATTGCGTGTGATACGCCCCGCCGCGTCACTTGTCAGGCCGCTATGATAACTTGCCTTACATTCTGCTCTCCCTCCTCTGCACGAGAGAACGCTTTATTATGCTGCCATAGTGTTACTGTATATGCTACCAAAGGTAGCATGTACAGTAACTTCATGCCGCCACTACGTACGTGACACGTGATAGTACATCTCCATACAAAATTAACGCCCTCGCAATCTGCGTCCCACTTATTTTTCTACAAGTATTTATCTCCCCGCCTTTTACAGTTCAAGAACTTTAAAGCGGTGATTTACCGAGTTTCGCGAGAAGTGGCCGTTTGGGGCCGAGTCTGTACGCTTCATTATGTTCCCAGAGCTCGCTTCTAGAGCGGAAGGACTTGAAAGCTGGCGATACGCGGAGAGCTTCATACCTAGAAAATACTACAGAGGAATATCTGGTGCCAAGGTTATCAGAGTTCGCTGCCAGCTTGGAGATGATTGGCATTATCCGTTTTGATGCGTACCTCCGGATAAAGCGACGCGATAAAGCGAGTTTTCCTTAACCGGCCAGTGGGCTTGGCAGCACTCCGACAATGCGGTTCACTGACGCCCGACGCCTTTTCGCATTACAGGTGCTCACAGGCTTCTGCTTCCCCGTTGGCGCCTGCTGTTCTCCTGGTGTCACCACGAAGCCTGCGGGCACGCCCGGCTTACGGTGTATTGGCTTGCGGGATACACTTACCTGGCGGAGCATCCTCTATCGTCTGCCCGGGAATGCCAATGCTGACCGACGCTCAGCGCCGCCTCACGTCTACAGTCAGCTGTATGACTTCGTGCGTGGTGTAGGCTCGCCCTGCCCTCAGCGCGCTGGTGCTACAGACGGGCCAACCTCGTCTACCCTCCAGTGCTCCGAAAACGACGCAAGCGCCGTTGACTACTGCGCCGCACCGCCCCTGAACGGAAATTCATCGTATTTATCGTCTTCATACAATCTTGCCTCAGCCGACGCATCGACACAGACATCAACCTTCACGCATAAAACACGTCACCCCCTCGCTCTCATCAGTGGGCTTGGCAGCACTCGAACAATGCGGTTCACTGACGCCCGACGCCTTTTCGCATTACAGGTAACAACCAATTACGCTATTTATGCGCGTCGTTCCCGCTATGCCGCTTTGCTAGTGCTGCCAAGCCCAGGCTGCTGCATTACCATTGTTCGCGACTGCACGACTGTCATCTTACAACTTCTTGCTCTCTCTGGCGACATAGAACCGAATCCCGGCCCTAACACCCGTTCCAGTTCTACGCAGGCATCCTGTGACAAAATGGCAGCATTGGAGGAAATAAACTCAGGTCAGGCATCTCTTCTAAGTGAAATGAAATCAATTCGAAATAAACTATCGCAGAACGATAAAATTTTTGACGACATTAAAAGGCGACTAACAAAAATTGAAGATGACGTTTCCGCCATAACTACACTAAAAACCGAAGTTAATTGCATCAGGACAGTGGTCGATACAAACACTAAAGCCATTTCCGACATTTCATCAAGACTAAGCGATTCAGAAGATAGGGCTCGTCGTTCTAACCTTGTGTTTTTTGGGGTATCTGATACTGAGCGTGAAACGTGGCAAGAATCAGAGAAGAAAATTGTGGAACTTTGTGCTTCTAACCTTAATATCAAGTTGGATCCCTTAATATCGAGCGCGCTCATAGAATTGGCAGATACAGCTCTAATAGAAACAGACCCATAATTATCAAATTAGCTCATTTCAAAGTAAAACAACATATTCTTTCAAATGCTAAACAACTTAGAGGGTCCAGCTACAGCATATCGGAAGACTACTCAGCTAACACTCGGCATGCACGTAAACAACTAATCGAGTTCGGCAAGTCGCAACAGAAACCTTTCAAACTCCGGTACGATAAACTAATCGTGGATAACAGAACTTACAAGTATGATAACACTACAAATAAAGTTATATCAACTTCATAGCTACCATCACGCACTATCGCAAAACCAGATAGCATCCCTGTATCATTCGTTTATACTAACATTAGAAGCTTGTTGCCCAAACGCGAAGCACTCTGTGGCCTTATCGATTCTTCTGATTGTAAGCTTCTTGTACTAACAGAAACGTGGCTGAATTCTACCGTCGATAACACAGAGCTTAATTCTTTCCTTCCTGATTTTGACATTTTTAGGCGGGATCGTGTAGGCAAACGCGGAGGAGGTGTTCTGATAGCTGCCCATCGCAGCCTTTGCTGCTCCATTATCAATATCACTTCACCTCTAGAAATTTTGTTCGTATTGTGCAGTTCTTCATACCTACAAACTATTATCGGTGTATGCTATCGACCCCCCGACGCAGATGCTTCCTTCACTATTCACTTCCACGAGGCACTGCAAACTGTTACGAAGTCATTTAATCATGCGCAACTGCTCCTCTTAGGTGACTTTAACTTTCCTGATATGACATGGTCCGAACCAGCCATAACACTATCTAAAAATAACCTTGAATGTAATTTTCTTAACACATGCCTCACCTTTGGTTTGACGCAGCTAGTATCTACCCCAACGCGGAAAAACGAACAGTGCTCTAACATACTCGACCTTATCTTAACATCCCATCCCGACAGTGTTTCTTCTATAACACATCTACCAGAACTAAGTGATCACTCGGTACTACATGCAGAATTATCCTGGCAGCTACCTCATTAAAAAAATCAAAAAGGAAAATAACACTCTACGATAAAGGTGATTACATCAGCATCAACAATGCACTAACCGAGTTTTACAACTGGTACATTATAGATTTCCCAAAGCGCACTGTAGGCGCCAACTGTACGCTTTTTAAAAATAAAATGATCGAACTCACTACGACTTACATACCAACTATCATTTTAACAGAGCGACCTTCGTCCCCATGGTTCAACAACACATTAAAACGACTAAACAATAAAAAGAAAAGACTGTTTCGTAAAGCCAAGCGTTCCAATACCGCTCCGGCCTGGGAAAAATATTACGTCACTGAAAAGGAGTTTGATTCCTTGGCCGCAACAGCTAAACGAACCTTCTACTCAACTACACTCCCTAACATGCTGCAAAACAATCCCAAACAATTCTGGAAATACATTACCCCAAATAACCGTAAACCATTATTATTATATGATAACGATAATAACCATGTTCCAGACCATAAAGTATCTGAAGTACTAAACTCTGTCTTCTCTTCCGTGTTCACTTCTGAACCTAACACTGACCTCCCAGACTGTCCTTACCTCAACAACCCAACGATGCCAGACATAACAGTCGAAGCACATGGTATCACCAAGCTAATTGAATCCCTCAAGTTAACATCCTCAGCCGGCATCGACGGCATCAATTCCAAAATGCTTAAGAACACTGCGCACATCTCTAGTGTATTTTTGTGTCATATCTTTCAGCAATCATTATCATCTGGAGTGGTGCCGCAAGACTGGAAAATAGGTAAGATAATTCCAGTACCAAAAAAGGATCATCGTCATCGTGCCACAATTACCGTCCAATTTCCCTCATCAGTGTTTGTTCTAAACTAATGGAGCATATAATTTATTCTCATATTGTAAACTTCCTAACGTCCGCTAATTTCTTTAATCCTAATCAACACGGTTTTCAGAAAGGCATGTCCTGCGAGACTCAACTAGCCCTATTCGTTAATGACATCAGCTCGCATCTTGATCAAAACATACCCATAGACGCCCTCTTCCTAGATTTCCAAAAGGCTTTCGACAAGGTTCCTCATGAACGGCTCTTCCTGAAACTATCATGTCTTAATCTTAACCCTCGTGTTCTCCAATGGATACGCAACTTTCTCACTAACCGTCAACAGTTCGTTTACGCTAACCAATGCTCGTCTACCTTATCACCCGTTATCTCCGGCGTGCCACAAGGCACAGTCCTGGGGCCACTACTCTTCTCAATATACATTAACGACTTACCGATAGGTTGTTCTTCCAAAATTCGTTTATTTGCTGATGATTGTGTAATCTAACGACGCTGATTCTCGTGCTCTCCAGTCCGACCTTAACGTCATTGAAACTTGGTGTAATAATTGGCTAATGTCCCTCAACGTCAAAAAAATGTCCCTACTTACTTTCCATCCTCGCCAATCATTTATTTCAGCTAATTACATTATCCCCGGTTCGGAAATATGTGCTGTGACTTCATATAAATACCTAGGCGTTAACTTGTCCAATAACCTCAGTTGGTCCTCGCACATTTGCAACATGAGCAATGATGCCAATCGTGTACTAAGCTACCTGCGCCGTAATCTACGTCTTGTTCCGCACTCAGTAAAACTACTCGCATACTTAACAATCGTTCGACCCAAACTAGAATACGCATGCTCAGTGTGGGACCCACACCAACCTAACCTGGCAACAGCACTAGAATCCATACAGAATCGTGCAGCAAGGTTCATTCATTCTGACTACTCTTACCACACTAGCGTTACTAAACTTAAATCATCTCTGAACCTTCCAACCCTCGAGCAGCGCCGCAAAACAGCAAGACTATGCCTCCTTTACAAATTTTATCCCTCACTACTTCATCAGACCGACATCACGCCTGCGCATCGCACTTCATCCCGTCATAGCCATTCAAAGGCTGTTTATCCCCCTCCAGCTCGCACCTCCGCTCATCTTAACTCTTTCTTCATTCAAACAGCGAAAGACTGGAATCATCTACCTGCTGAAGCGGTGCACCACTCCAGTCATTCATCGTTCAAGGCATTCATTGAAAATATTATCTAAATATGCCCACCCCTCATGTAAAAACCCAAATGGGGTATTTGAGGTACCAATAAATAAATAAATAAATAAATAAATAAATAAATAAATAAATAAATATAAATCTTTCTTTAAACGTTGATAAGGTCTTCAACGAGAACATGCAAATATGATAAAGAACTTCATAGGTTCCGAAAGACTTTTATTGTTTGTAATGTATTCATTTCAAGCAATGGAATGACGGAAAGTAGGATTTCGCACTCCTAATGCCGACACTAATATTCCGGCATCGCACTATCTTTGGGATCGGCCCACGTATGGGGAGTTTTGAGTCTATACGCGGACATTATCGCGGTGGAACTAGCCCTTAACAGCTTCGCTGTAAAAGTGGTTACGTCCTCGTGCTTCTTAATTAATAAATAATTCATTAATAAATTTTTGATGTTGGAATTTGGAAGTTTATTTGATCAATTCAAGCATGCATATCTTATTCAATGGTTCAGCGGGAAGGGGTGGCGAAAAGGCAACTCAGTGCCTGACAATGGGCCAGTCCCCGTCCAGGCCACAATATTGCACATCACTCAGCATGTCTCTCTATGTAATACATAAATGCAGTGAAAAGTAAAACAAAAAAAATATTACAGAGCACTGAGCCTGGTGCTCTTATATTAAGAAAAGAAAAAAAGTAAGCCGTGGCTTTAACAAGTGCACTAGAACATATTGATATTATGAGCTTATCCAAAAGAAATTTTCATGGCTGAATTTGAGGGCACAATACATTTTTAAAAAAAAGTATACAAGGTAAGCAAGTCTTACACAGAAGAGAAAAAAAAAACATGTAATGCTTGAAGCGTAAATAAATAAGCGTGCATTTTTTTTTTTTTTTTTTACAATTGCTGTTGACCGGCTTTCGTTCACTATGCTCACGGCCTTCTTGAAAGAGTTTAGAAAGAAAAGTATTAGGTGTGTCAGCTTTTACCTGGCGTAGTTGGTCCAAATTCTTTCCCTGTAATAGGTCGTTTTTCTAAAGCTGTACGTGTGTGTCTTCCGGTAGTATTTATCCTTAAATGTATCTGTGTTCAATTTAATTTTATTGTAGATGACTGCCGCTAATTTTTTACTTGAAAAAGATATGTTCAAATTTCAAGATGCTGCGCTCAAGGGAAAGTGGAGCAGAAGGTGTTCGACGCGGAACATTTCCGATTATACGGGACATTCCTTTTTGTAGCCTGTGAACACTGTCTTTAATTGTTTTTGTTGTTGAGCCCCAGATTATTGGGCAGTAATGTATGCGCGAGTAAACTAAAGTGTAATAAAGCTGCTTTGTCACACAAAGGGGCAATAAGCAACTGATTTTTCCAAAATACCAATGGACCGCGATATGTAGGTGCGAAGTTTATCTATGTTATTGGCCCAATTGAATGTTTCGTGAGAGATAACGCCTAGGAACTTTTGAGTCTAAACGCGCTCAGTCAAACCTCCTCGAACTCTGAGCTGCGTACTGCGGAGAATACAACGGTGTCGTGGGCGAAAGTTGATTAATCATTTATTAATGATTTAACTAATCAATTAATTATCATTTGCAACCTAATTACCTAATGTGATTATTATTAGCTAACTATTATTAAATATTATACATTATAATTGATATTATCATCACTGGTAATAATAATTACTATTACCAGTGGTAATAATTACCAGTAATTAACTACCGCGTTCGAGCGGTAGCGCCGAGGGGTGCCAATGAGCCGGCCGTGGAAGAAGGCGACGACGCTGGAGCCAATCGTGATGATGCTAGTTCTGTCTTCACACACGGACACGACGAGCCTTGGAAAAGCAGCCCTTAACAGCTTCGCTGTAAAAAAATTGCGCGCTCCCCCGTAATCGAGAGTAGATGTAAGCATGAAATGGCAGCCGGCAAAGTATATTGGTAGGAGATGACTCTAGCTACAATCTTAAAATGGGCGTCGTGCATGTTCTGAACAGCGCACCCTACCACACCACACCACACCACGTCATACTGTGCACTGGTCCATATGGACGTTGCCCAGCTACAAGAAGCAAACCGGCTGAACACGGCACGACAGGCAGCGAAAGACGCCAGGGAGACCGAGCTCACGGCCCAGCTAGAAGAAGAAAAGCTCCTGAAGTAGGCGCGACCAAACGTCTCAGCAAATCTCGATTCTTACTCCGTGATCTCGACGCAAGAGGTCACGTGTTGGACCGCCACTGAGCAAAGGGCTGGCGTCACGGAGCGTTCGCTAGCCCTGTCTGCGTGCCTCCCCCCCCCCCCCCGTAATGCTCTCTCCTAACTTAACCCTTCATCCATGAAGACAAAGCAGCGCATCAGTAATGACCCTAAATTAGCGCATCAGGCGCCTCCGGCGCCACGTCACGCCGCAGCTTGGCGAGCGTCGCGCATCGAGAGAGAAAGAGGGAGAGAGGATATAAGGAAAGCATGGATGTTAACCAGTCGAGGGTCTGGTTGGCCACCCTACGCTGGGGGAAGGGAGAGAGAGAAGGTATACAAAAAAGGTTACTGAAACTTGGTGTTGAAATGAGACTGATGTTTTAAAATCTCCTGGCTACGTAACCTATTTCTTTAATCGTCCAACAAGAATGGCAGGTGGAGTGATCTTCATGGCTAAGAACTCGATAAAATGTTGTTTAGTTCAGCCATTTTCCGGAATTACTAGTGACTATGAAGTTCCGACTGTACAAAGTGACGGTTCTATTTTTAGTGTAACAGGTCGACGTTTCTAGCATTCCTAGATACGTATATAAGTTGGGTAAATGACAATGGTTATAAGCTAGTCCTTGCCGGTGATCCGAATATCGGTCTTGCTAAATCGCCGCCTCAGCAGTTTGAATTATGCCAAACTATTGAAGTGAATGGTTTTATTAATGCTATCACCCACCCTATTCGCAATGAGAAAGACGTCGTGATACTAATTGATGTGTTCATTACTAACATAGAAGCTACGAAACTTTTGTCTGGCGTGCTCAGCGCATCCATTAGTGGCCATCTTCCCATGTTTATGTTCATCAAAGAAACGGTGTCTCATGCGCGATCCCAACTAAAGGAACCAGTCGTTATTCAAGGTATCAGTGAACACATATTGGCTGCATTTCGCAATGAGATATTGTTAATCGATTGGTCAGACGTGTTTCGCCAGCAGAAATCAGAGGACGCGTTAAATTGTTTCCGAGATAAATTTTAAAGGGCTTACAAGAAGTGCTTTCCGTACAAACAACTCAAGCATGCGCGCACAGCCAAGAAACCCCGGTTGACGAAGACTTGCCTCCAGGAAATAAAACGTAAAAATAAATTATTTGAACTCTTCTCAAAAGATAAATACGAGGACACGTTAAAACGTTTCAAAGCCCATAGGAGTAAAGTTGTCTCTAACATTATGAAAAGTGAAAGTACCTGAACAACCTGTTCAACACCGCTGTAATCAATCTATCAGAATTAGCTTGGAGTAGACTAAATAAGTTCCCTGGTCGTAGCGGTGATGAATTCAGGCCTACTGAGCTTGTGTTAGACGGTGACACTATCTGCAAGGCAGATTTTGCAAAAGTATTTAACGACTATTTCGTAACTTTAGCAAAGGAAGCGCACAATCCGGCATGCACTACATACTTAACTTATAGGGCCTCTGAAAGCGCGTTTTTGGTGCCGACAACGGCCAGTAAAGTTATCAATGCTTCCTCGTCTGAAAAAAAAAAAACAGCACCTGCTGTGACGCAGATGACTTACAGATTAGACTCATTAAACATGTGTTAGATATTATTGCTGATGTACTGGGATATATCTTTAACCTTATTCTTCTTACTGGAATCTTCCCACAGAAACTGCAAGTCGCGAAAGTACTAGTGTTGCACAAGGGGGGGAGGGGGGGGGGGAGATAAAAATACGCTTAACAATTACAGGGCTATATCTACTCTATATTTATATCTATTACCCGTAATATCAAAACGTTCAGAAAAACTGATTCACAATCACAAACGCATGGCTTCTTTCCTTGATAAGCACCATATCATCACTTCATCGCAATTCGTGTTCATGAAAAGTCGCTCAACTCAGCATGCTGTCTTAGAGTAGAAGGAATTTATACTGGATGCTTTTGACTGAATATCAGCTACACACATTAGGCATCTTCGTAGATTACTCGAAGGCTTTTGACACCATAAATCATGTGACATTGTTAAAGAAATGCAATCGTTACAGCTTTCGAGGTGTTCCTCAACAATTGATTGAATATGGATGTACCGTCAGCAGATGGTTGTCATCAATAATGACGCCTCCATTTGACAAGCACTTTCAGCGGTAATGCCTCTTGGTAGTATTCTGGGACCCCTGTTATTATATATATATATATATATATACGTGAATGAGGCCTAGACGTCGAAAATTCGTCTCCCGCGTACCGTTAAAACTTCACAATCCCGTAATCCAGATGATACCACGTTTCAAATGTCTTGGTGTCTCTTTCAAACAACAAATGTCATGGACTGCACATGTTGAAACTTTGCTTTCCCGTGCATGCAGGATCTCGAGAGTTTTGTCGAGGGTGCATTTTTCATTACTAAATACAGTCAAACTTCTCATCTATAAGAGTTTGTTCTTATCTCATATCTCTGTCATCTTGTTTGGGGCTCGACGCCTCTGACAAATATCCGTAAATGATATATAATACAGAAAATGGCCATTCGTGCTATCGCAAATGTTCCTTATTACAGTCACACAGCCCCACTTTTCAATGAAACGAATCTAATTACTCTACCAGATTATTATCGCACAATTCTTATGAAACGGTAACACGTAGGCCTTGGAAAGAAAACATTCATAATCGCCGTTTCAAAATTAAAACACAGGACACCTACTTATAATACTCGTCCCGTTCTATCGTGGGAGATTCCGCGCACGCGCACTAATTACAGGAAAGAAAGGCTGCAATTTATTTTGCCGTTGTACTTGAATGAACTAACAATCTGAAAATATCCATTACGGCCCTTCATCGTCTTTTTTACGTTGTTGAATTCACACTTTATGTACCATTTTTCTTAGGCAACTTCAACGCTTTCCTAACGTTATTCTTGAGCTAACGCTTGTTGTACTTTTTTTTTCTTTGAAACCGGGTGATTCGGCCCATCTCATTTGTATTTTTTGTATATTCTTCTCTTATTGTTGATGTTGCATTTATTTGAATATTGTGTATTCATCGACAGCCTGTAACGTTAACACTATGCATTGTAATTATGTTTCTTTTTTATTTGTACTCACAATATGTCTGAGATTATTGTGTGGTTTATTAGGCGCAATTTATTATTTTATTTTTATTTTTTTTCTCAAATCCATTTTTACTTTGCTGTACTTGCCTGTCCCTACCATTTGCACTGTGTCTTGGTCCTAGGGAAGCCGTTGTAGCATCTTTCTGACCACGACCCTCAGCATCCCAAACGTTGGAATAAAGTTTGATTTGATTTGATCTTGCAATCCAATTTTCTCCAGTGAAGCCACCTCTCGTTCGCGCAGGGGCTATTTGATTTATTATACCCTCAACACCATGAAGGTATTACAGAGGGGATCCATCTCACGACCTGGTTGCAGCACTGTGGAATCTACACGAATTCTTAGCCAATAAAAAAGCTGAGTGCCCCTCGACATGAGCTGATCCGCGCCGCGTCGTGTGCTCAGCGTCTGCTTGCCATCATGTTACATGCTCCATGGTTGGTGTATTGACGCAAAAAAAAATGCTTTGACGCCGTAGCCATAAGCTGCGTTTACATGTATGCGACAGCAGGACTTCGCTTTACCTGTACGCTTTCCCTGCAGTTACCTTGCAGCCCCTTCAGCAAGTAGTACGGGACATTACATATGTTCACCTGTGCCACAGTGTCTGCTCGGCGTCTATTTGGCATCTACTTGGCGTTTGCTCGCTACCGTCATCATGTACGTGGTAGTAAGTTAATGATGCAGTGAACAATTAAGTTTTTATAGCTTTCCGAATCGTTAACATACAACCAATGCTGTATGTTGTGCCGCCATCTGCTAACTAGAAAGCAAACCAGCTTTACAGTTTGGTGCTGCGTCTGCGCAGTCCTATCAACGTGTAAACAAACACCCGATCTCAGTAATTACGACAAAACAAACCTAATGACTTGACCTCAGCTTGACATGAGACTTAGTGATGACGGATATTGCCGCTTATTTCTTGGTGATAGGATGGAGAGCCAGTAGCAAACCCGAATTCGGATCGAAGCCGATGGTCGGCGCAGTAGGGGCGCTGCCATGTTGTCACTGTTAGGGTGGCTTCTGTGCAGCAACTCGGAATTCAATGTGACTGCGCTTTGCAAATGACAACCGAGCAGCATGTGGAAAACAGAAGCCCAACTCTGGCTACACTATTCGAACGCAAGGCAGCGCTCCTAGACGTGTCTTCCGCCCCGCCACACAGCAGCCGGCGAGCGAAGCAAATTCCATTTACCAGAATTGAAGTGTATGGTGCCCTGCATTTGTGTTTTGAACCTCGCCTATTGTAAATGACAAATAAAACTTCAGCGTACTGGAAGTTACAGCTTGAGTGATATTGTGAACAACCATTAGGAAAAACTTGGAAGAAATATTTTTTGGTAACTTATTTGGGATTAGCCAGCGTATATAATGCGGTCCTGTGCAAGGGTTTGGGGACCAGAGACCGCATTTCTTAAACATTTACCTCTTTACTTGATGACTATAGCTATATTGAACATATCTCATAGCATCACTTCAAAATTATGTAAAGTGTATCCGTCATATCATCATTGTACATACAGTGAATATATTGAACATCATTTTATACATGTGAAAATTAGTTTATGTTTAACTGCGCTTTTCCGTGGGTCTGTGTTGTTATATGTTAGTGTGTGAGGACTCGGACAATACTTCGAGAACGTGCCGTGTATACAATCCTTCGTCTCTTGTATATGTTATCGTCCTGGTGGAATTGTGCCGTGATTGTGACTCAGTGTTCGTATCGTCCCTTGCTTAAATAAACTTTTTCTAAACACACGAAGAAAAAGAACGGAACAAGAGTTTCTGCTGATGTCTGTGCGTATTCCACGTCGGGGACGTCCACCTCTCACGCCATGGCGCGTACAGAGTCGTGGACTCCCTCGAAGGCCCAAGTCTTCGATGTTGTCTATACGGGGAATGGTCCCAAGACCGTCGTCGACGCGACGGCCTCAATAGTTCGCCTGTCGGAGTCTACTGCGTTAAGCACGTGGGAGGCTTGTGTGTGTGAAGTGATTTTAAAGAGAATGGAAGAGATAAGTGCAGTGCCGTAACTGTCTCTCACAGGAGGACACCTCAACAGCACTGCACGGGGAAAGGGGTGTGGGGAGAAAAAGATGAAGAAAGAGGAAAGGAGAAGGCGGGAGGGGCCAACCCTCGTGTGCTCGGGTACGTGGTGTCGCAACGCACCAAACGCCTGCTGACGCAGGCGCCCCTGCGGGGATTCAACTTCCAAGTCACCGTCAAGAGCATGGCTTACATGACACTAATCGTCGACGCTGGCTGCCTTGTGATCGGTGGCGAGCGTTGTCCTGTAGTTTCCGTCGGCCCGCAGGTCACCAACGTGACCTGCCTCCTTTTGCCGTCCTTCGTTCCGAACGATATTCTCGTCCAGGCACTATAACTATACGGCAAGGTTCTGTCTGTCAACACTGGTCTTATGAGCGGACGACGTGGTGTGCTCACGGGCACCCGCTTCGTTCGTATGGAAATGAGTACCACATCCCCCGTCCCCAATTACCTGCGAGTCTCTGGTCATCGTGTGACTTTTGACTACCGCGGCTTGCAACGCCTGTGTCGTTGATGCGGCTCCAGCGAACACTACCGTGCACAGTGCACCGCAGCGTTCTGTGGCCGTTGTGGTGCCCATGGCCACGAAAGCGACGAATGTGACCGTCCTTGTCGACGTTGCGGGGATGGTCACCCTACAGTCGCGTGCCGTATGCGGCGTTCATACTCGGACGCTGCTGCTGGCGCCTTCCCCCCCCCCCCCCTTACCGCCGCCGTCAGCTGCTGTTGCCACTGCGCGTGACGCCGTAACCAAAGACATTGCCCTGACATCGCATGAACCAGCGTCGATATATGAAAAAGAAGCGGCATGCAGTTCGGGCAACCACAACACGCCATGTTCGCCGGCCTCCTCTACCGAAAATGCAGACCGTGACGTGGCGGATCGCAACACGCCATGTTCGCTGACTTTCCAAGCAGCGAAGGACCCGCATGCTGTGGCGGACAGCGCCTCCACTTCGGCTGCTACCATCAGCCCTCCTGATCGCACCGAGGTTTTAAACAAAGATAAAACACCTGACGCTGCGATTACTACAGTCAATACACCTACGAAATCTGCTGTGGCTTCATCCGCCTCAATTGCGTCGCCTGCAACGCCGCATGCGTTACATCTGAATGAGCCCCCGGCTGCTAAAGTTGTAGGCGGCGATGAAATCAATCCCCTACCGCTACCGACATCCTCCTCATCGGAAAACAGCTCCAGCCTCGGAGTTGATAGCAGCGTTGGACTCTGGCCAAGCCTGGATGGACTCGACATAGAAATGGCGGCCCCACGAGACGTAAAGCCTGCCCATGCGCCAGCCTCTGGCTCGGACGGCGGCCCGGATTGCCGCGCCGAGTTACAGCGACCCAAAATGCCTCGGCCTTCTTCGAGATGGTCGAAGAAGTGACGCGCGTACTGCATATCCCCTAGACTTGTTCCCGGGCCGCCAACTTGAACAACACGACCAGGTCAGTTTGGTGATGCTTGTAATTAAACATGGCTGACACCCTGAACATTATTTCATAAACGCACAGGGGTTCCGAAGTCCTATAAAACAAGCAGAAATTGTCAGCGTGGCCCGCGCTAAGAATTGTGACCTACAGTGTTTGCAAGAAACAAATTTTTCCCCATTGGACATGTTCTTACTTTCAAACACACTTTTAACCTAAACTGTGTTTTCTTTTTTCTTTTTCGCGACATCACGCTCTAGTGAAGTCGGTATACTATTTTCAACAGAGCTCTTTTGCGAGATCATCACGTCTTTTTTATAATGGGACAGGGCGGATATTGGCATTTGATTGTGTAATATCTTTATTTAGGTTACGCATTTTGCGCATATATGAACCCGCGAAGGCCATTAAGTCCAATGATTGTCTTCGTGACCTCGACGTGTATTTCCTGGACGGTCGTCACGTGGTGCTTGTTGGGAATTTTAATTTCGTTTTAGGCACGCGAGTAGTTGTGCAAGGCCCGGGCTGGAGTCGCCCCGATTGGAACGCACGAGAGTTGCGTCGCCTCGTCCAGCACTTTTCGTTGCTGGATACATATCAACTTTTTCATGGTTCTTTATTTGCCTGGACGTGGCGACGCGGCGCGTCGCCAAGCAGGTTAGACCATGCCTGTGTGCCAAGCAATTTAGCTCAGTGTGTCACCCATCTGATGTGACAACTTGACATTCATCCCGTGTTTATATTTCCGATTACAGACCAGTTATACTTGAAATTTGCTTCCCTGCTTCCTCATCAGTAAAAACTTGTTGCCTCGACATCCGCGTTCTACATGACGCGCGCTCGCACTCTTGTTTGTCAAGAGTCTTGCGCGCTTGTGTTTCTAGATCTGACCCAGAGTCATGGGACGTGCTCAAAGTGCAGTAGCGTCTGCATTGTTCAGTTGAAGGACGTGCACTCAGGCGACGCATATCGGAAGAACTGGCGGATACTGCCACGAAGCTCCATATTGCCCTTCAGGTCAATCAACTGACTCCGCTGATGCGGCCATGGCAGCGTGAGCTACGGAGGCGTTTCCAACGTCTCATCGCAGCGTCGTCTTTGTCAGCTGCTGCTTAGCGATGCAGACGTAATCCGTGTGCACACCCTGAAGTTCGGCGCTTTGCAAGAAACTCGCTTTTTCGACAGCCGAATGCATTCGGCTCTGCGGCCCGAAGAGCACTTCCTGTTACGTCGCCTCTCGTGCGGGATTATTCGCTCTTTGTAACGCATTTTGAAAACATGGCGCGTACCGCTATGCAATTGATCCTGGCTCTCGAGGATCTCGTACAATGCTTAGTGGGCTAGCTACCTCAGGTTCCACCTGAGGTAGCTGAGCGTCTTTGTGCACGACCATCAGCTGATGAGGTGAAAGCAGCATTATCTTCCATGAAGCGTGGCTCAGCCCCAGAGCCGGACGGGTTATCCGTTGAGTTTTATCTAACGTTCTGAGAAGATATTGGTGCCACTTTCATATCTGTTATCAGCCGCTGCTTTGAGAACTTTGAATTCCCGTCAAGTTTTCGCGACGGTCGTATTGTGCTGATACCTAAGCACGATTCATCATCAGTTTGTCCAGAGGAATGGAGGCCAATCACGCTTCTCAACGTTGACTACAAAATTTTCACAGTTGTCACTCTATGCTTGGCAAGCCTGATGCCTTCATTAATAGGACACCATCAGGCATGCTCCGTTCCTGGCAGATAGATACACTGTCTGTCATTCGTTACGCGTAACATAATGACGTACACTCTGACCTCGTCTCTTGGTTTCACTATATCAAGAAAAGGCATTCGATCGCTTTGAACATAGGTACATATTCAATGTCCTTACTTCGTTCGGCTTTTCATCAAATTTTGTTGAACTTATTAGGAATGCCTATTGAAATATCCGAAGTACATTAGTTCTTGGTGGCCGTGAAAGTGCACCATTTCCCGTCATTCGTGGTGTTCCCGCCACCTGTAGCTTCGCTGCAATGCGTAGAGCTGGTGAGCGTATGTGGCGAGGGGAAGAGAGCGTGAGTGGGGGGAGGGGGTTGCGAAGGAGAGTGAGACACAGCTTTGGACGCATTTTCGTTTATGAAACGCCCGTAACTTTGCTATTACTGCACCATTTCAATATATACGAGCGGCTATGTCTTCATAGTAGAGTGCACAGGAGGCACTAAGTAAATAATTTTGGAGCTCAAGGTGGTTTCATGCTTTTCAGACTGGATGAGTCGTTTTGATGGTCCCCGCATGGGGATTAATCAATTCTGAGGCCGAACCTTCTACTACAACTGATGTCACGAGCAAAAGGGAGCAGTGGCGCGTACGAGATCTCAGCGATTTTATTTTCTTTGTAAATTTATACCATACGATACCTTACTACTATATAGGGCGCTTGGCGCATTTGAATATAGTGAGCTTCCGTGTAAACTACATCTTATTATCGATTTAACGTGGCTGTTGGCGGTTAAGTTGTCGATGGTTTCAACGTTGTTCTCCATCAACCGCCTTATTGTCAACGCAATTTAGTCTGGGTACGGGCCAAGTTTGAGGTTTATCGTCTTCATTATCACGTATGCCTCCTTTGTACCACTGAAGCTGTTTTCAGGAGAATTCCAACGAAGAATTGCACGCAATCATGCCACCATCATGTCAAGAACAATTTCTATGCGATGTGTCTAGGGGAGTCCTTGTCCACAACAGTATTATTAGTGCTATAGACTCCGAAATACATGCGCAGACGTGACTGCTCTCAGAGTCTGTGGACAGCGCAAAGCCTTCGACTAATTGACCGGCACCGTTGTTGCGCGATATCCGAATAGTTAGTGCGCTGGTCTCCCAAACGTATATTGCTTCACTGGAATGGCTTCAAATCCCAGTGGAGGCGCTGGTGGAGAAGTTCTATACTTTATTTTTTCTTCGCTCTTTGGTAATGGCAAAACTTGGGACGATGAGATGTGCTGATGACGAAAAAAAAAAGAATCTTTGTGTCATCGATCATGACAATGGTCGCGGTCAGCGTAACAGAATCGACAGATGGCACAGGCAGACAAAGCAAACCCAATTCAGAGCACTTAACTGTTATCGCAGTAAAAGCAAAATTGAGATGACGTGTTCGTGGCAGAGAAGGCGACGTACCGACAATATACAATTTTTAACAAAGAAAATAAAGCTTGGAGAAAGTTCCTCTCTTCGAATAAAGGCCATGCGAGCGTCAAAATTGAATAGAAAGGCTCGAAGAAGCTTCGACTCGACGTTTGCAGTTCCTCCGAACGCAGCACCGTTTGCTGCGATCAAACAGAAACAGCGTTGTAGCCGTAAAAAAGAGCCACAGCGAAAGGTGACAACTGCCTTAGTGCATGCGGGGGCGAAGCTTTAAAGCGACGTCGAGTCGCCGTAACGGCGCCATTCGCACGACAGCTATTCTTTCTCACCCTGAACGCTTCCCACGCGCGTGACATGAAAAGTAAATGCAACGTAAAAGGTGCGGGCGATGCGCCTTGCACGCAGTCAGCTCGAAATCGATCCACTGGCCGCGTCGGCCTGCCCGAACCATTTCTGGCTTTTCTTTTTCTTTTTTTTCTCTTTTGTCCCGCACGCATGGCGTTCGCATCGCTCGGACGTGGAAGGATCTGTGCGACGGCTCGCATCTATTTTATTGGCCTTCTAGCTGTCGTAGTAAGCGCCGTGTCTCTCCGGCGTTTCATCTCGTCGTGCCACGTCATGATCTTTGCATGGCCTTTTAAAGCGACAGCTCCCTTCGTGCGCGTTTTGGAATGCTTGGACGGGCGGCGTTGTCACACGGTAAACTGAACGAGGCAACGAAAGCGAGGACGATAGCGATATATAGGAAGAAGCGACGCTTGATTCTGCAACCTTGAGGGTTCATGGAGCAGCGTCTTCAGGGTAAAGGGAGTCGGAAGTAAGAGTGGATAGAGGAAGAGAGAGGATGATGGGTAGTCGACTCTGCCGTGTTCAGAAACGGACAGGTGGCGGTCCTAGGCATAGGAGCCAACATTGTAGCGGCTCACAAGGTGGCGATCCCAGTTGCGTCCACAGACTTCATGCAGGCTTTGCAGCACAGGGAGCCGGGGACGTGCTGCAAATGGCAGGTCCGTGTCGGTGGCTGTTGGAATGCCCTGCAGCGTCTGTAGGTTGTAATGACAACGGAGCGTTCTTGCGCCAAGGAAGGGCAGGCAAAGAGGAGGCGCTCAGAGTCTCGGGGTCGCCGCACCTCTTGCAGGCAGGTGACGTGGCGAGGAAGGAGAGTAGAAGAACGGAGAGCGAAGTGCAGTCGAGGGCAGGGAGATACAAAGCACCTGATAGGTCGCCGCAAACGAAGGCAGCCACCCGGAGGCTGACGTGACCGAGATAACCAGAGGCCCACACTTCACCGGCGTGCGCGCGGTGTTAGAGACGAGATATTACGCGCGTAGTAGTGTGATGTTGGTAGTGGTAGTGCGCGTGGTAGTGTGACTTCGACGTGCTTTCATTTTTATGCGGTTATCGCTCTGCGCAGTACACGCGTAGATTATCGAAATTTCTTCAATGCGGTGGCTAATTCCATGCAGAAAGAGCCTCGTCTAGTCGCATTGTGCGCATGAGGTTTCCCGTGAATAAGGGGATGGCATGGAGACAGACAGCCCGCTCACATGAGAAAGCCGTCGCTGACTCTTACAATCATCTACGATGGTTCCGGCCGCAATATTTAGGTACAGATAAAAAGAATAAGAGATGAAACGCAGAGAGATTGACCACAGTAACTGTCCGGTCGGCCACTTTGCACTGGTGAGAAGGAAAACCAGTAAAAGATATGAGGCGAACAGAAGGAAACAAATTGTCATCAGGAGCTTTTGTTGTGTTTTTGAGTCGAGGACGAAGAAAAGAGTCTGTGATATGCTCTGTTACATCTGCAGAAAGACAGAAAAATTATAAGAAAAAGGCATAAGGGAGTTGGCCAGGTTCAATCCTGTTGGCTCCTCTACACTGTGGTAGGGAAAAGAACGCCACAAAGGAAAATGTAAAGAAAGACGAAAATTAACAGTACGAACATCCACGCTGAAGCATTCATTTTTCGGTAAGTCACAAGCGCTCATGATCGGCTGCTGTTGTGCATAAGAAACACAGCAGCGCTTTTGTAACCAATAGGTTCTTCATGTTCAAGCTTTCTTCCTTTCTCTCTCTCTCTCTCTCTCTCTCTCTCTCTATATATATATATATATATATATATATATATATATATATATATATATATATATATATAATGCTAATACAAACATTGCATATGCCCCCTTTTCGCCGTTGTTTATTAGTTTTCTGACACTTGTATTTTATTGTCCTTTACGAAAGAGAAAATTTTGTGGAGAACGCAGGTTTAACGCGATTTTCATGAAACTTCTTGGGGTGCAAAAATCTATCATTATCTGGTTTTAGCCGAAAACGAAGGACTCTATACCTATGGTGCGTCACAGACACACGAGGCCAGATGACCAGAATGGTCTCCTTCGGGAAGGGTCCTGTTATCCGATCGCCCAAAAGTCGTGCGAAAGACAGGTCATGTCATCGAAGGCAGTCACACAACGAGCGTCTTAAGTACCGAAGGGAGACTACAACGCCACTAGAGCAAGCACAATACTCGCGCGTAATGAGAAGCACGTCGACGCGCCGTAAAGACGTTCGCACAATTCAGACAAAACACATTCCTCTCTGCGACCATTCGTTTAGGGCGTTATTGTGACGTCTATCTTCTCTACCTGCAATGAGGTTTGCTTGCTGAGCACTCCTATAGCCCAGAGTTACGAGGATGCATGACGACGCGATGACGTACTACGGCGTATAGCGTAGCAAAGGACAGACGGAAGGGACGCCCAACCTCTGTTTGGGTCTTCTATCTGCTGTCGCAGTAAAGGCAGTACAAAAGCGAATGCATTGCAGCGCAGACACTTGTATTGCGCCTAGTACATCTACTGCGACAATAACGACGGCGTTAACGCCGCCAGCAAACGATCGGTTTTCGTGTCATTCGTGGAAAGCCTGTACGCAGTCGGTTCTCGACGTTGAATCTTGTGATGCGCAAGAAATGTCAGGAAAGAAGCGGGAAATCTTCCCTGGCGATGAATCCACGCAGAACGAGCGTTTCGCAGTCAACGCAACAGCATGTCACGGCTAAACCTCTCTAATGGAACGCGCGTTCAACGAAGCTCTTGCGGGGAGGAAAGAAAAGGAAAGAAAGCCCAGCACGCTCCGCTGGCGTACACAAAAGTAGTACGGCTCTCGGAATCATTCTTTAAAATTTTAGGTTAGCCCAAACCGTTCGCGTATGAAACGATCATTCATCACTTGGTAGAGTGATGACGTTCAGTGGAAAGTGCACGTGCACTTGGAAAGAACAGGCTGCTGTTGTTCCAACGGGTTTTGTCTGGCGCGTATTCGGTGCACGCACCTTACATTTCGCGCGCATGTAGGGGCTTCCTGTACAAATAAAGAAAGAAATACGTCGAAGAGGGCAAGCTATCTATCTATCTCTCATATATATACTCAAACTAAATGTCACGAGTGCAGCGACGCCCTTCTCTAGCAGAACTTTTAGAGGCGGTGCCGCTCGGTATGAAGTCGAGCTAAGAAATGCACTGTTTCTCGATTGATTCTTTCTCCGTACACTTGAACGGCGTGTCTGCGACAATAGAATTATGTTGGAGATCACGAAATGACTGAGCACTCATTGCCACCCGTCGTGGTTGCTCAGTGGCTATGGTGTTGGGTTGCTGAGCACGAGGTCACGGGATTGAATCCCGGCCACGGCGGCCGCGTTTCGATGGGGGCGAAATGCGAAAACACCCGTGTACTTAGATTTAGGTGCACGTTAAAGAACCCCAGGTGGTCGAAATTTCCGGAGTCCTCCACTACGGCTTGCCTCATAATCAGAAAGTGGTTTTGGCACGTAACACCCTACAATATTTTTTTGAGCACTTATTGCCATGCATGCGCGTACATAGCATTTCTCTGCAGCACAGATGTGCAACCACAGAGTTTTTCGGTGTAGCATTTGAACATAACAGTGTTTCTCATTCGTAAATGATGACATTGCTCACGTGGTTGCATAGGATAGTCGGCGCATTGCATTGTTCCATTAGAATATTGCTCAAGTATAACTAAACGCAACGCAACGCGTGAAATATTTCATGCCCGTGCCGCCAGAATAATTAAGAAATTGTGGGTTTTTACGTGCCAAAACCACAATCCGATTATGAGGCACGCCGTAATGGAGGAGACTACCATTTATACTATCAGGGATTCTTTAAAGGTCAGCCGATGCACGTTAAATGTTTATTGAGCGCGAAATCTCCTCGGCGCTCGTATCAAAATAGGTGCACTCGGGAAGAAATGTGCCTGGTATAAAAATTCTTCGTGACACAAAAACTAAACGTAACTGTAGAGCCTGGTTGCTAAGTTCACTGTGTTAACAACACCGTAAAAAACGGCGCTATGAAAAAGTCATTATCCAACAACGTCAGATGCGCGGGAAAAAAAAAAATATCCTCTAAACCTCGAGACATAGCACATATACGTACCTTCAAAATAAAATAAGAAAAAGAACACTAAAAATTGAGTTAACTTAACATCCAGACATGTGCCTGCCGTAGAGCCAAAACGAAAGCTGCTATTCGCAGTCAAGAGGAGAACAATAACCAGTAAAGCAGTGTCCAGGTCGGTAACTCATAACAGAGCTGTGAGTCAGCAGTGTCTTTCTTCGTCCACTCTCCCAACGTTTGTGCTGTTTATAAAATCCCAAGTATGTTATGCCGACTCGCCCAAGCCCTCGTTTTACCAGGACATTATAAGGAACCCCCACAGGGGCTCATTTAGCCATTAGAATTCCCTATGAATGAAGGCGGATCTGGACAACGGCGGCACGCAGTGTCGAGCCGAGACATCAACGCGTTCGAACAGGGCTTCCGGTTCCCGCAGCCGCCCGCAAAGGCTCCATTTCCTGGCTTTTATCGCTACATGAATGAGGTTGCGCTGCACAGTGCTTGTCTTTGCCTTATGCTTTTCCGCTGCTGGCGTATAAGAGCAGTGGCTTCTCAGTTGGCCCGCGCCGCTGGCTTCGCCGACCTGTCCGCGTTTGCATGCGTGCTGCAAATGGGTCGATTGGGTCAAACTACGCCATGTAGTCGTGCTGGCTCAGCGAGACCTAGAGTGTATTCTGGTACGCTCTAGCCAGACCCAACACTCGCTCAACGTGACCCCGTGCTGTTTACACGTATTCGACGGGCCAATTCCAGCTCGACAATCGGACTCGACCAGCTTCTGTCAATTTCGTGTAAGTGTCCTGTACCCCGTGGCGGCTAGTGCTTTGAGACGCTATATGTTACGCTGCGGCAGGACTGACACATCCAGAGTTGTGTGTGTGCCATGCACGAGAAAAGCGAGACACACATTTACGTCGAAGTTAACACGCAGCCACGCCTTTCGATGTCGTGCCTACACTGCAGTGCGAGGTGATGTTGTGGAGCAAGCGCGCAAAATGACGACGCTTAACAAGCAAAGTAAAAAACACGGACAAGCGTAGTATGGTGTGCACCACAATACATGGTTCTCTGAGTGAGTGAAGAAACTTTATTGCAGATCCGGCGAGGGCACGAACACGTCGCGTACCCGACTAATCCCACGTCGGGACCGGCAGGTCTAGCCCACCGGCCCGGTCGCGGGCACGCCGGACAGCCAGGATTTGCTTGTCTATAGAGTAGGGCTACGCAGAAGCGAGTCCCACTCCTCCTTGATGAGCTTGGCGTATGTCGACCCGCACTCTCAGAGCATGTGCGCTAGAGTGGAGGTCTGCCCGCAGGACGGGCAGGCGTCGTCGCGATACACGTCGGGATAAGCCTCGTTGGAGAACGGACAGACACGGATATGTGCTGGTCTGTAGAAGTCTAAGCGAAACGGCTTGCGCCCTATTCAACTTGGGGTGACGGGGTGGAAAGACCCTTCTAGACATGTAGAATTTAGTAACCTCGTTGTGAGTAGTGGGAGCGTCCCTGTGGCCGTAGGGAGGAGGGGAGTCAGAGCTTCTTACAGAGGAGTCCCGGTCAGTGATAGATGACTGTCAAATTAGGAGAACCATAGAACCTCAATGAGTCTGCTCACGACGCTACATGGTTCTCTTATTTTGACAGTCATCTATGGTCACTGCACAAGTTTTATTGCGATAGCAACATACGGACACTCCAGGCGCATTTCTGCTGTCGCCGTCACTGTCGCCGTGAGGTTCCGTATGAGTGAAAGCGTGTGAGGGTGAGCTGGCGAACGCGGTTCAATCCTGCGTGCGCGAGCGACGAATGCCGCCCATATGAGTGCCCTCTCCTGTGGCGGGCGATACAGGGGGGTCAGGCGAGGGAGGAGGGGCGTTCTTCTCGGACGGCTGCAAGGGTGCCTCGATGTCCTCCTCGCCCGCTGCTCCATACAGAGTGGAGACAACCGCGGCGTCTACTACGGCGTTGGCCACACGGATTGCAGACACCGTAATAGACGCCTTTGGTGGACGCCGTAGAGACGCGTTGCCGGCGCTCGTGTGCCTTGAAAGTGATCTGCGACGTGGCCAAAGTGCGCACACGCGCGGGCCTCATCTTCGAAGCGATCTGCGATGTTTGCAGAGTATGTGTAGTGCCGGTAGCTTCGTAAGCGCTTTGCTTTCGACGTTTCGTTTGCGATGAAGCGGCAGGTGCACGGAGGTCAATTAGCTCGCGGCTGCTGCCGCGATTCCTAACTCCAGCGTTTTCACAGACAGTTTCGCTGTCATCGAGTGAGGTGTGTTCATGTTTACCTGTGCGTGCGTGGCACCGTGCTAGTTAATTTAGTTAAAACACGTTGACGGGCTAGTTGGTTTGAATACATGATAGAATGTCTAGGCGCGACGGAACAAGGACGTAAAAAGAAGCAGACGCACGAAGACAGCGCTCTCTCGGTGTGTCTGTTTCTTTCTACGTCCTCGTTGAGTCATGCTTACACATTCTATCATTGCTAATTGAATTAGCAAGCGAATGTTTACAAGATTGTGCGGCCGATAAATCTATTATCCTTACTTCATATAGCTATCTAGTAATTTGCTATCGCAATCTGTGCTTCGCCTTCCGGGTGGAACTGCGAATTTTTTCAACCTATCCTTAAGCATAAATGCAAGTCAACCCTATTTCTCTGTGTTTAGAAAAAGTTTATTTCGACAAGAGACGATACGAACACTGAGTCACAATCACGGCACAATTCCACCGGTACGATAACATGTAAGAAACGAAACACAGCACGTTTTCAATGTAAGTAATGTCCGAGTCCTCACGCACCAACATATAAACACGTATACCTACAGAAAAGCACAGTTACACATAAACTAAATGTCATATGTACAAAATGATTTTCAATATATACAGTGTACACAATGGTTATGTACAATGATGATGTCATAGAACACTATTTCTCTATGTTAAAACTTTCTGTATATAAACACAAGCTCGACACATAAACAGATTTGTAAAACGTACTTAACTGTGTTTACCTGCACGATGGTGCAAGGTGCGTCACCCTTTTTGATAGCGTATATATATATATATATATATATATATATATATATATATATATATATATATATATATATATATATATATATATATATTGAAATGGTGTTTTTATTGTAGCTCGTTCGAGGGATCGCAGGTAGCTCTAGATCACGAGTCCTAGCGCTTCGCATCAACAACCCGCGCTCGTGTCTCGCGCCGCAGCGGTGGCAGTCCGCACAGTGCCACATGCATATTACCCACTACAACTACCCCCGGGGCGAAGAGGAGCCATCCTGGCGACCTAAGGCGATGATACGATAAGGGGGTCGTGGTACGGCTTCAGGCGGCTGACGTGAACAGTCTCGCGGCCACGGCGGCGTTTGTCCGAAGATGGTGTCACCGGTTCGACCACATAATTTACAGGCGAAGTACACGCGACGACCCGGTACGGACCTTGATATTTCGGAGCAAGCTTTGGGCTAAGGCCTGGAGCTTGGAAGGGCAGCCGAAGCCAGACGTGAGAGTCCATGGCGAAGGACTGTGTGGGCTGATCGTTGTCGTGGCGATCTTTGTGGATTCCTTGGGTATCCGACGTGAACGAGCGAGCCAGTTGGCGGCACTCTTCAGCATGGCGAGCAACTTCGGAAAGAGGGGTGAATTCAGAGGCATCCGGGTGATATGGTAGTACGGTGTCGAGGGTAGTGGATGGTTCACGCCCATAAAGAAGGAAAAATGGTGAGAAGCCTGTGGTAGCCTGAACGGCGGTATTGTATGCGTACGTCACAAAAGGGAGGACATCGTCCCAATTTGAATGATCCGACGCAACATACATGGTGAGCATGTCCCCAAGGGTGCGGTTGAATCGTTCCGTTAGACCGTTAGTTTGTGGGTGATACGCCGTAGTGGTGCGGTGAATAGTGCGGCACGCGGCGAGTAGCTCATTAATAACTTCGGACAAGAAGACACGGCCTCGGTCACTGAGTAGTTCTCGCGGTGCGCCGTGCCGTAAGACGAAATGCCGTAAGATGAATGCGGCGACGTCGCGAGCAGCAGCCGAAGCAAGTGCAGCAGTTTCAGCATATCTTGTCAGGTGGTCTACTGCGACAATTATCCAACGATTTCCGGCAGCACTGCACGGAAGAGGCCCATAAAGGTCGATGCCAACCCGATCAAAAGGACGTGCAGGACACGGTAAAGGTTGCAGAGGGCCTGTCGGATGAGAAGATGTCTTGCGTCGCTGACAGGCTGCACATGACCGAATGTATTTGCGGACATAAGAATACATGCCGCGCCAGTAGTACCGCTGGCGGAGCCGCTCGTAGGTTTTCAGGACGCCAGCATGAGCTTGTTGTGGGTCTGCATGGAAATACGTGCATACGTCGGAACGCAAATGGCGAGGGAGGACTAGCAGCCATTTGCGACCGTCGGGCTGATAGTTTCGGCGGTACAAGATGGCGTCCCGTAGCACGAAGTGGGTGGCTTGGCGACGAATGGCTCGAGGGCATGTAGACGTTGAAGAACTGCTAAGAATGTCAATGAGAGACAGAATCCACGGATCTTTTCTCTGTTCAGACGGCATGTCAGTAACAGCAAGCGTAGCAACCGGGCACTCTATGGATGAAGGTGGCCTTTCGTCGGATCGCATGGGCGCACGGGAGAGCGCATCTGCATCAGAATGTTGGCGCCCGGATCGATAAATGACGCGAATGTCAAATTCTTGGATCCGAAGAGCCCAACGTCCAAGACGCCCCGACGGGTCTTTCAGTGACGCAAGCCAGCAGAGCGCGTGGTGGTCTGTCACAACGTCGAACGGACGGCCATACAAGTAAGGGCGAAATTTGTTTAAGGCCCAAACTATAGCTAAACATTCTTTTTCCGTGACAGAATAATTGGATTCTGCCTTCGTGAGAGCACGACTCGCATATGCAACCACATATTCTGGAAAGCCAGGCTTCCGTTGTGCAAGGACGGCCCCAAGACCAACGCCGCTGGCGTCGGTATGAACTTCAGTGGGTGCACTCGGGTCGTAGTGGCGTAGAACAGGCGGTGAGGTAAGCCGACGACGCAAAGTGGTGAAGGCTTGGTCACATGCCGGAGTCCAGTCACGAAGGTCACCAGAGCCAACCAGGAGCTTCGTCAGGGGAGCGATGATGCAGGCAAAATTGCGCACAAAGCGGTGAAAATAAGAGCAAAGACCGACGAAACTGCGGAGCTCTTTCACTGTAGTCGGCCGCGGAAATTCTGCGACAGCACGAAGTTTGTCAGGGTCGGGAAGGACGCCGTCTTTGGACACGACATGGCCAAGTATGGTCAGCTGGCGGGCTCCGAAGCGGCACTTTTTCAAGTTAAGTTGAAGGCCGGCGGTGGTAAGGCAAGTAAGGACTTCGCGTAGACGAGAGAGGTGAGTGGTGAAATCAGGGGAGAAAACTACCACGTCGTCTAAATAACACAAGCACGTCTTCCATTTGAGGCCTCGTAGAAGATTGTCCATCATCCTTTCGAATGTCGCGGGTGCATTGCAGAGGCCGAATGGCATTACTGTAAACTCATACAGGCCATCAGGCGTAATAAAAGCTGTCTTCGAGCGGTCGGATTCATCCACTGGCACTTGCCAATAGCCCGATCGCAAGTCCAAAGAAGAAAAGAATTCGGCACCATGAAGACAATCCAGGGCGTCATCTATGCGCGGTAGAGGATAGACATCTTTTCGTGTAATCTTGTTGAGGCGACGATAGTCCACACAGAAACGAATCGAGCCATCTTTTTTCTTAATGAGTACTACAGGAGATGACCAAGGGCTGCAGGATGGCTTGATAACACCACGTTCAAGCATGTCTTCAACTTGCTCGGCGATGACACCACGCTCGGTGGATGACACGCGGTACGGACGCTGGCGTAATGGTGCGTGGTGTCCCGTATCAATGTGGTGAGAGACGGTACTCGTGCGGCCTAATGATGCTTGGTTGCAGTCAAAAGAGGCGTGAAAATCATTTAAAAGAGTAATAAGCCGCTCACGTTGTGTCGGCTCGAGGTCATCGGCAATAGAGCGACAAAAAACATCCGGTGGTACTCGGTTAGATGGCACATGGGGTGCCAGTGCTGTTACGTTGGCAGTATCCACGTCGTCGGGAACAGGGAACTGCACAATAACGTCAGCGTCCACAGTCTGGATGGTACCAATAGTCTCGCCACAGTGCAAAGCCAAAGTATACGAAATTGGGTTAGAAATCAGTATTTCTGCAGCCCCATGGTGAACCGTGAGGAGGGCGAAAGGCAACAATATAGGCTGGCGGCGAATGAAGACGGCAGCGGGTGAAAACATGACCGTCGCTTCGGCAAGCGATGCGCATGAAAGAGGGACAAATACCGCGCTGTGAGGGGGAAGGTCAGTATCTGAAGCTACACAGATCCTGGTAACATCATGAACTTGAAAGTCGTGAGATGGCAAATCGCACAGAACGGAGAACTGAACCTCAGCACGTGCACAGTCAATGACCGCGTGATGGCGCGACAGAAAATCCCAACCGAGAATCACATCGTGGGAGCAACAAGTTAGCACAAAGAAATCAATCGAATACAAAATGTCTCGAATCAACACCCTGGCAGTGCACATAGCGACTGGCTGAACTTGTTGTGCACTGGCTGTTCTAAGCAATAATACCGAAGGCATCATGGTCACTTTCCGTAATTCACGGCAAAGTTTCTCGCTAATCACAGATACAGCAGCACCTGTATCGACGAGCGCAAGACATTTGATGCCATCAACAGACACTTCAATAACGTTAGCGGGGGAAAAACGAGGACTTTGATGTTCCGACGATGACGCAGTTCGTGCCTCAGGAACTGCGGAAATCAGTTTTCCGCCTCAGTAGTACTGGCACTGGGCCTACGACGCATGGGTGAGAGTGAGCGCCGACGAGGGGAAGGTGAGCGACGAGTATTGTAGAGCTGTGACTGCGGTGCTGGTATGTCATCAGCAGCGTAGACTTCCGGTGGTGGTCGTGAAGGCATACGGAAAGGTCGGAAGCCGGAGCTGGGTGGTCGCGCGGTGCCCACGAAGGCCGGCAAGCGCCGGCGGCAGAAGCGCGCTACATGTCCCGGTGTACCGCAGGCATAGCATATTGGGCGGTTGTCAGGAGTGCGCCAAGGATTTGTACCTTGCTGCTGTGCGCTGAAAAAGGCAGCGACCTGCTGGCGAGGCGAGGGCGGATGAGAGAACACCGGCTGGAGAGGCGCTGAAGGCGGAGGTGAGAATCCCGGCAGACGAGGCGCCCGTGCAGCGGCTTCAGCATACGTCAGAGGCGCGGCCACAGGAGCCGGCTGACACGGAGGTGGAAGAGCTTCGGTCACTTGCTCTTGAATTACCTGTCGGATCGCTGGAGCCAAATATTGAGAACGCTTCTCCGTGGTCGGCAAAATCGAGAGCTGTCGCGCGACCTCCTCGCGCACAAATTCTTTTATTTGCGTCAGCAAAATTGTGTGGTTGTCGCCAATAACCAATGCTGCTAACGAATCTTCCGTAGGCGGTGGGCGCCGAGCTAAGATGCGTTGTTTCCGTAGCTCGTCAAAACTTTGGCACAAGTTGATAACTTCGGCCACGGTACGCGGATCCTTCGCTAGCAACATTTGAAATGCGTCCTCATCAATGCCTTTCATAATGTGTTTTATCTTGTCCTGTTCCGCCATTGACGGATTCACGCGCTTACACAGGTCAATGACATCTTCGATGTAACTTGTGAACGTTTCACCGTGATGTTGCGCGCGCCCCCGTAAGCGTTGTTCTGCGCGAAGCTTGCGCACAGCGGGGCGCCCGAACGCTTCTGTGAAACTTGTCTTGAATCTGCTCCACGTTGTGAAATCGTGTTCGTGGTTTCGGAACCAGATGTTCGCGACGCCGGTTAAGTAAAACAGCACATTGTGCAACTTCGTGATGTCGTCCCACTTGTTATGCTGGCTCACCCTTTCGTAAGATGACAACCAATCCTCCACGTCATGATCATCGGTGCCGCTAAAGATGGCAGGATCACGCTGGCGCAATGCACCGGAAACGATGATCGTCGGAGGCTGTGGTGCATCTTCCTGGGTGGTTTCGTCAGGCATGGTCGCAGCAGTCGGTAGCGTCCGGCTTCGGAGTTCCAGTTTTCGAGGTTACCCCGCAGCTCCACCAAATGAAATGGGGTTTATTGTAGCTCGTTCGAGGGATCGCAGGTAGCTCTAGATCACGAGTCCTAGCGCTTCGCATCAACAACCCGCGCTCGTGTCTCGCGCCGCAGCGGTGGCAGTCCGCACAGTGCCACATGCATATTACCCACTACAATATATATATATATATATATATATAATATTGAAACGAGGCGCTCAAGGCCCAAAAGCCGCCAACTTGCGCTAAAACCTTCAAAGAATCTTGTTTAAAATGCCCTTCCACCGGCAAAAAGAAAGCTGCTAAGCTGCATGCGTGTAGAACGTTAGCACAGTAAAAAATTAGATTAAAATTTGTGTTAAAGGGCTTCATACGTCTCACCGCCAAAGTTAATCCGCTTTTGCCGAAAGGAATCGTGCCCAAGCGTTTGCTAATCAGTCGCTCCAAAGATGTAGTGAGATCTTTATTCCACTTGAAAACTCAAGCTCTTCCAAAAGCTCGAGGCACACTTACGACCTAAAAAGCTTAGAGTTCCCCTGCGGCATAACACGCCGAAAGTATTTAGAAAAGAAGAATTTTTTTTTTTTCAGAGCATCAAACATGCGCCTCAAGCGCATAACTTTTTTACTCAGGCGAATCTTTCTACGCCTTCTTTCTGGAGATCTGTCGTGTCTGCTCGGTCGACTTATAGCCGAGTAAGGTGGATCTTATCTCGGAGATAGTACAACAGTATACTGTGCTGATGCCGCATATTGCGGTGTGACGCAGAGTGCAATCAGCGGTTTCGTGGACAACGTGACACGAGTGTCCTCGTCTTGCCGGGCAGGCACGTAATCGTTGTGCTGCAAAACGCGATATGCAGAATATTATCATATGCATAGAATTCAAGTTACCGCTTTACAAAAGCTTCGATTCACAGATTTTAAAAATGTGCGTTGGATCTGCACAATTTTTTTTTGTTAATTTTTATTTATTCTCTGCATATTTCGATCCATCACTAGTTCAACAAAATGAAATCATTGCCGTACAGATTTCCGCCGTACAGATACGCCAACGGGCTTACTTGATGAATCATCAGTCGTTATGTCGTTCTGCTAATTAACCGGCACTGTAGGCAATCAGGCTCGACTCTCGAGCAGTTGCATGCAGTCTCACTCACAAGGGGGTGCAATTCGAAGACATTTGCGAGTCAAGCTTTGGGTGCACGTTAAAGAACCCCTCACCAGATCCTGTCGGAAATGTAGGTTATTCACCGCGAACTGGACAGCATGCATTGCGGCGAGCGTTATGCATGGCGCACACAGAGAGAGGGAGCGTGTAAGAACAGGAAAAGCAGGGAGGTCAACCAGATGAGCACCCGGTTTGCCACCCTACACTGGCGATGAGGGAAAGGGGAATGGAAAGAGGGAAAGAGAGAGGGAGCGAGCACTGAGTGCGTGTGGGAGGACGCACAGAAACACATAAGCGGGTTCTTAAGCCGGTGCAGTTCAAGTAATGTACTTGTGCACTTTTCAAAAATAAAAAATAAAGACGTCCTAGTATTGTAGCCGAGAATCAAGTTTCCCGCGGCAGCACCTTTGTGGCTACGGCGTTGTACTGCTGAGTTCCAGGTCACGGGTTCGACCACGGCCGTCGTAATTCGATGGGGGGCGAGATGTAAAAACGTGCCTGCGCTTATTAGATATTAGTGGACGTCAAAGAAACCCAGCTGACACGCTTTGGCTTGCCTTATAGTTAGGTCGTGGTTTTGGCCCGAAAACCTCCAGAACTTAATTTTTGTAGGTAGAAGTTTCCATAATTTTGTTGTGCCTTCCCCGTAGGCATACACCGTACGTTGAGAGTGCGTCATACGTTTCGCACTACGCGCGGGTTAACATAACTTCAAGATAACTTCAAGGATTAATCCTTCTTTCTTTTTAGTTTACTGCATTTTAAAGCGTAACTTTTTCTGGTGATCGTACATCGCCTTAGTCACCGTGACACAAAGAACTAATAGATACAGGCGGCGCGACTGTGCGCGTGTCACCCGCTACTCAGTGTTGCTACCCCGCTAACTGAGAGCATGCTTCGCGTAATTTAGATTCCAACATTATGCTGGACTTGCGCGGTTTTCCTTTTTCTTTCTTTTTATCACAACCTACCCACACTATACAGGGTGTCCCTGCTAAAGTGCATAAGCCAAGGTGTTCAAAGAAGAAGAAAAATATTTTTTTTAACGCAGTGCGAGAAACGATTCTAGGAACGACAATGTTAGGTCGTCAGACCTCTGACAACCGAACGCTGCTGGTCTGATAAACGTATCTTGCGCCGTGAGCTTTTGTTCCTTCATTTTTTCGTTGAATACCTTGGTTATAACCTTAGCTGGGACACACGGTATAATATCTTCTTGAGCTTACGTTTTTTGGAAAGTTGTTGCGCCCGCAGTGCCATACGTGTTCTCCTCCTCCCCCCCCCCCACCCCCACGTGCTTTACAGCGAGGTACAACTCCGTGCCTGGTTTAGGCTCTCTCGTGCTTTGCCGCACCGCTCGTTTGCATATGATTTCGAGTCTGCGCGGAAACTATCTCTCCAATGAGCCGTTCATGCAGATTTCTTGCGCCACAGGCATTCATCTTGCCTGCTGGAGCTGAAGAAAAAGAAAGCTGTAATACTCGCAACGGAAGCTACGCTAGTGTTGGGAAATGCGGCGTTTCCTACTGGTTTCGTTCTTTTCTCTTTCTTTCTCAAGGACATCCGACAACGAGATCTGTATTGTAAGTAGCATGTGAAGTTGGGAAAGAGATCTCGTTTTCTTCTGCTTTTCTTTTTTCATTGTTCTTGTTCATGGCCATGGTTCTGAAAGCTTTGTGAAACTTGATATAGTATTTACTTATTTATTTATTTGTTTGTTTGTTTGTTTGTTTGTTTGTTTGTTTGTTTGTTTGTTTGTTTGTTTGTTTGTTTGTTTTATGAAACCTGAAGTGCGGCACGAATGAAACACTCCTCTTATGGACTCTTTGAGAGCGTAAATAATGTTATTAACATATTCAGCATAAAAAATAATAAGCAATGTCTACCACTCCGGCCTACCTGTTTACGCAACATTTACACAGCTGTGCAATCATTCGCCAATGCTAAGAAAAAAACGTGCCAGACCACTCCCCCAGTTTTGCGAAGCAGCCAGTAAAGCGAAAAATAAGTTTAACTGCATTAGTAGTTTACGTAGTCTTGCTAGTTTTCCAAAGATATGGGAGGGCCCTCATATCATGAGAGAAGGCGTGGTAAGCCAGAAAAAAAAACTAAACCATAAAAGACAGGTACCGACGTCGCCGTGAACGTCTCGCACCAACACGACGTGACGTCATGAATTTTGACGGCGTCTGCTAGCGGCTACGTAATTTTAAAGCGAAAGCTCTACTCCTCGAGGTAACACTCCCAAGGTCAATCTCGGCGCGCATTTAACCTTCAGCCGCTAGCGCGCAAGTGTGAAAGTGTGGCGTCACATCACGTGATCCGCTGCGGAAAGGCGTCGCAGATGGGCTCGCTCGAGCCTCGCCGCTTTGTACCACGTGACTAGGCGAAGGTTTAACAGCTGCTTCGCCGGCGCTTGGTCGCTCAGTCTCGCAAAGGATGGAGCACGCGCCGGTGCGAGCGCGTCAACTCTTCGCCGCAGGCGCCTATGAAGCCTTTGAATCGCAATAAAACATTCAAAGAAGCAAAACCATGTCTAACCATGATTAACAGAGCTTTCGCTCGTATAACTAGGTTCAAGCCGCGTTGAACCCTAGCCACTTTTCTTTAATCGGTAAGGATGGACGCTGTATTCAAAAGCCTATGAAACCTAAACTTAGCAATTTTGGTGTACCTTTAATGCGCTACAACGGCCCAAATGCGAGAAAACACGTTGAAATTTATGACGTTACGCTGAAGCATCGGCGCTTAGATTTCGGTACGAACAGTTCGGCCTTTGTTTTCTTTTGTAATGATCAGCCTTAATGCGTAATTAATAAACAAAATTTTGAAAGCATACTTTAAGAGTGTTTCACTTTAGTGTTGAATTTTATTATCACTTTACAAAAAAATCACCTCCCTAAAAAAAATGAATACGAAAAGGAGGGGGGCGGGGCAGGAGGTATAGCGATTGTAGCGTACGATATTGACCAAGGGTGTTATTGACTATTTCAGGAGTTCGTAATCCTTCTACGCGTTCATGGATCCCCATGCTCGTTAATTAACGTCGACTCAAATCATTCGGGCATACTCAGTGGCTACGTTCGGTAGCAAGTGAGGAACTAACACACTGGACTCACATAACAATAAACTGCATATGAAAACGCAATGACATATACGGCTTGAATCCGCCAAGAATACAAAAATGAAGGAACCAGAAATCACGAAATGTGGTTGAACGCTAAGAAAAGACGAGGCAGAAGAATAAATGTGCTGGTTCTCCGTCCCTTGTTGTTGTTATTTTTTCCCTGGCTCGAAGTGACGTTATCACCTGACTCCACGATAAACGCTCAGGAAATTACACCCCCTCCCCACCCCCACAGAGGGCTGATGGAAGAAAAAAGTAAGCCAAGGAAAAAAGAAAGAAAGAGGAAACAACTGCATGTGGCTGAGAATGCGGGCGAGTTCATCGAAGAGAAACGGTTTTCCAGTCCCTCAGTAGTGAGCGATAAGGCGAGAGCCTGGCTTCCCGCAAAGCTAGCAACGTGGTAAGGACAGAAACCAAACAAGTGATTTGCGGAGAGAAAGACCGTAAGTGCAGGCCTGACGAATGAGCAAGCAAATGGTCGCCGAAGCGAAGGACGCGAACAGTGGGACACGTTCACACGCCCTCTGCATGCGAATGGGACGAACTCCTCGAGAAGAGGTGGGAGAATACGAGTATAGAAAATAGAAAGCTAAGGAAACAAAGAGGTAGTAAAAATAGGGCGCAGGCAACTGGGGAAGTTAAATATCAACGATGGTAGAGATTTTTTCCCCTTGTGAAGCTGTCATCAGCACCAGTATTTCCGTTTCTGTTCGACGGAGAACTGAAACCATGCCTCCAACCGATTTACGTTTTTTTCTTCTGACTTCTTCAAATCATTGTTCACCTTATGTCGCATTCACTCGTCCAAAACGAACCCTTCTTCTTTTGTTTCATTTTTTTTTCTTTGAAATCTTGACAGCGTGCTTTGCTTACACGATTCACGCTTATCCCTACGTGCTGGCACCACGTACTGAATTGCGACGGCTACGAAGCATATGCGACCACTTATGAGACGCGAGGTAGGCAACTTCTTTTTCTACTTCGTTGCTTTAGATGTCCTCATTGGTGACCTCTCCCCGTGCATACCTTAATGTGCATGTTCCAAGATAACGCCTTTTTTGTCACGTTTTTCAGAGCTCGAAGTTTGGAGATGCAGCCCTTGCACGAAGATGAACCTTACACGTATATATACGGCTTAACGCAAAAAAAAAAAAGAAAACATTTTGTTGCAGGCGACAAGTACAGGTATCGGCTTCACGAGAAACGTGAAAAGTACTGAAAGTCGAAGACAAGAAAGCAAGAAAATTGCAAGAAACTCCGCTAAGGAAAAAAGAAGGCGAAGCAAATGCAAGGAAAAGAAAAGCAATCAACATCAACGCCAAAGATAAGCAGGTCGCAATCTTGGGGAGCCAGATTTGGCACGTGGCACCGAGGGAAGCAAAGTAAAGAACGGAATCGGGAATCAAGCGGCCGTTGCTTCCGTTGGAGCGACGTAATTAGTTGGGGGTAATTAAGATTGAGTCTCTAACGAGAACGCCAGAGGAACAGTCGCGGCTTTGGGACGGACGGGGGCGTTGATAAGGGGGAGAGTTCGGAGAGTATACAAATGAATACCAGCCCGAGTGAGAGGCAGTCAGCTATGGCTTCTTCTCGTGTATGTGTGTGTGTGTGTACTTGTGCTTGTTAATTATATCAATCAACAGTGTCTTCATCTGAGCTAGTTCCTACATAAATACATAATAGAACTAAACAAATACACGATGGATCAAGAAGCTAGTCATGTGTTGTTTTCTTTCTCGTAGTTCTTTAAGCATTTGCTGCACGCTCTAATCTGCCTACCCTATGCGGACACTGACCCTTGTAGGATTATTTTAGCCTTGAAAACTGGCTGCACCGTGCCAGTCAAGTTCCTTACAAAGAATTATAGCTGTCTAAATTGATTTACTTAACTTCAAGTTTATGTAGATCACGTTAAGCCATTAGTACAGCGTTAGGTATTAGAAATCTATGCAAGAAATAAAGCACCAACTTCTCCATAACGTTAAATTGATGCATGAATGAAGGTATGATGTTTGGTGAAGTGTATGCTTACAATTAACAAGGCGTTTTCTACCGCATGTGAAGCAGTCATTTGGTACAGGCTTTTTTTTTCTAACGTGCATTCTTTTAAATCTTCCCTTCAGTGTTCTTTTGTTAGTGTTGCTTATTTAATATTTTCTTCACATAATTGTCTATGCAAAATACTTTTTTGAATTGCACCAACTCCTGCTTGGGCCACACATAAGTGACCTACAAAATTTTCTAAGTAAACTTTTTTTTTAATTTATAGAATACCACAGAAGAGAAACATAGCCCATTTCTCATAGTCGCGAAGAGCCACCGAAGGAAATAGTCTTCTACGATAGAGACAGTCACTTTCAACAAAAAAGAACTCGCACTTCCGCCCCAGAGGCAAGGCATCGATTGCGATAGCTAATTAGTAGGCAGCTATACGAAGTAAGGATAGTAGCTTTATCGGCCGTATAAACTTGTAATTATTCGCTTACTAACTAAATTAACAAGCATGGTGTCACGCTCGCACAAGCAAACAAGAACACATCTCACTCGATGACCACGGGAACTCGCTGTCAAAACGGTGGAGCGATCGAGGAAGCGCGATAGCAGCAGCGAGCGAATCGACCTTCGTGCTGCGTCTCGCTTCAACACGAACTAAGCGGCGAAAGCACAACGCACACAAAGCTATCAGTATTCGGTGGCCTCTGTCCCCATCTTCTGTGGGAAGGACGTCCACATCAAGTTCCTAGTTTTCCACGTCGTTACCTCGTATGCGGAAGCGATCTCGCAGCATTGGAGGCGGAGTCCGGCGGAACGGTGCGGCGTTATGGGCGGGATTTTGCTAATGGTTCGACGATTGTGATTGGCCGAGAAGAGCAGTGAACTTCCCCGACGAAAGAAAGGGGGAAAAAAGTGCTTAAAAAGCGAATCTTGGTTGTTCTGGGGCTCGGGCTCGTGTTGGTGCCCGCACTCGTGCCCGTACATATTAACCATCATCATGTAAATTTGTAAATAAACCCTTCTTTTATCTCTTGGACGTCGCCCCGGACTACTCGATCGCCCGGCACCATATGATTGTGTACATATATATATAAGTGTCCATATGATTGCTATATATATATAAAGTGTAAGAAGCGGACACACGCACACACACCACGCCGTCTTCAGTGGCGCGACCATTTCCCTGTCCCTCTCTCCTATCTCATTTGTCTCATTTGTCTATAAACACGTTAACAACTTCAAATTAACAGAATCGACTCGCAGTTTACCGCGTGCTCACAGCATTTCTAATTCATTTAAAACCTCTCGCGGGGCATATCTTCGCCCTCCCGATTTTCGTTTTCGTTTTTTCCCTCCCGATATCTAAGGCGCGCAATTCCACCTCCTCCTCTCTCTCTCTTGCTTCCTTTTCGGGCCCATCGTCAGAGCCTCCCACCTTCTCTGTATTCTTCAGGCTTTCCTTTCGCTAAGCGGGTTGTCTGTCACTATCGTTTTCGCTTGTACGCATGAGGGCGTCCCCGGTCTCCCGCTTTTGTCGAAACAACGCCGCCCAACGACCTGTACGCCGAAAGCACATTGGTCGCGTGCTTTAAGATACGTACACGTATTTTGCACGGGCTTGAAGAACGTCGCGCCGGAAGGCAAAGCAAATTTCGGACACATCCCACTTGTCACCACACGACCTGCCGACGGCTTCGAAGCTGTAGAAATCTCGACGTGTCCTGTTGGCTCTGGACGAACGTTCTATTTTGTCTGCGTGGCCTTATGCGTTACTTCTTCCTTTTTCCTTCTTTCTGTCTTTCTTTATTCTTTCTTCCCTTCTTTATTTATTTTCCTGTACTGCTGCCTCAGGAATGCATGCCACCTTAGACGGCAAATAAATGATACCCCGATGGATTTTTCTGTCACGCATGCAGCGAGTACAAACGTTCCCCAACTTTGCGCAAGTTTCTCTGTTCATAGTTAGGAAAAGTGCGAAGGAACTAAGATAACAGATAAAAGCAGGACGAGTGCTTACTGAAAACTGAAAGTTTTCATTAGAAACTTACCTGCATAAACAAACCACATGTGCGCGCATGAGAGGAAAACTGACCTGTAAGCGACGCCGACGCTAATAAGGTCCCACACCCAATATCACTGCAACTGTTTAGATCAGTCCTCAGAAAGATTATCCTACTACGCAGCGCTACGATGCCAGACTCCCCACTGACTAACTTCGCGGACTACCGACGTCTTTCATATCCCTGATGCAGATAATTTTGCCATACACGAAAAATTAAGTGTAGATCGCGAGGCTACGCTGTCGCATACCGACGCTAGAATTCGGTGTACACATTCTGTGGTGAGCCAAACAATAATTTATTTTTATCCGGTAGACGTTTCTCTATAAGAGAAAGGCTACCTATTACCAACTCCGCTACGTAGGTTTCTATAAATTTGTCCGCACCTGTGATCCTGTCTTTTGGAGTCTCTATTTTTGATTTCAACGACAGAAATGTGTGCTTGACAGTTCAAAGTTTTCTTACTGAATCCAATCGGTTACCCCTCTACATTTATTTTAAATTTTTAAATTCTGCGCTTTATGTTAATTTCCTTTGTTTTTTACTTCGTCCCACACTTTTCATACATAATTGGCAATTTCCAATTATTTATTTCCGTTTATATTTTGTCCGTTTCTCTTAACCGCCTGATTCATGGCCAATCTGCCACTCTGGGTGTGCTCCATAAGCATTAGGTATGAGCTAACACCAACAAAGTTTAGAGCGTGGATGAAATTCGGTCTGGAGTTGCCTGCAATGTCTCGCGTACATCGAAGCACATCGGCAGGACTGTGGCGCCATGTCGTGGGGAGAAGGGCAATCAAACGGTGGCCTCGCAAATGCCGCGTTCTGCGATTAAGAAACCAATGACGTCGGCAATACCTTATTTTTTTTTTTCGCTCGTGTTATGTGGTGGTATTTCATATGCAGGAAAGAAGCTGTAAAACCATGTGAGCCTTGACACAATAGCTTAATAATCCGGTGCGCTAGCTACATTTGTGATAAACACTTATTATTCGTTTTCTTCGGTGAAAACCAGTCATCCGCGTCATCAAATGTACGTTTAAAGATTTAAAATAAAAAGCGTGCATCACTGTTGGATTTCACAATTAAAGTAGCTGAACACAATACCTAAGCGCCTAAAGCGCATTTTAATATTGCCTAGAGACAATATTCATATTGCTTATTCATATTCATATTCCCTAGAGACTTCACCAAGAACCTATGGAACAGGAACACATTAAATGTGTGTTTGTGCCCTTTAGGAATAATTTTTGTTAAGCTTTGCCGGCGAAATTTTATAGGGCATCCTTTTCATAACATATTCTCATGTGAAAATTAAAGTACATCATAAGGTTAGACACAAAATAACAGCTACGACAAGTAAAACAACGACGCATAACTCAAAGGGGCACGATACAGAAATATTCCATTAAACTCTGTATTATTAAATTGCCCTTTCGCAATAGCAAAATGGCCACTCATATCAGTGTAAAGGCTGGATAAGCCAGAAAATACTCAAAAGCATAGGCGGTTGGCAACGCTGCACTGAAGTTCCCGTATCAGCTCATCGGGACGTCATAGATTTTGAAGGCGCCTTTTGAGCCTAGTTAATTGTTTATAAGTAAAGAAACGCTACAGCGCACTCTCAATTAAGAACTAAAAAGTCAAATTAGCGCGTTCGAGAAGCATATCGCGCCCCGAAACGCAACAAAATATAATGAAATTTGTGACTTCGCATTGCCGAATTAGCGCTATTAAGTTCCGACGCAAAATTCTAGATGCGTAAATTTTCATTCGTTTTCAGCAATACTTCTTCAAGTGATTTTTCTCCACATGAATGAAAGCAAATTTTTTAGTGAATTTTCAAAGTTATTTGGTGTTTCTTCACTTACAGGTAAAGAATGGGAAGAAGTACAAGGGAGCGAGTCATCGACAGAATGGCGCTGAGCTGCACCGCTGTCATAGCCGTAGGTGGACAAAATAAATGAAACTCACTCGAACTCAATCGCAATATATGTTCCTTGCTTAACTCAGACTCAGACTCTCCAAAATTTTGTACAGTCATGCTCACGCGTCATTCCGAGTGAATCTGAAAGAGTCGTCTCATATGAGTGATTTTGCCCACCTATATGATCGTAGCATTGGCGTCGGCTCTGTTGGAAAATGACCTTTGCTGGGAGGTTGCTTTGTTCTTTTGCGTTTTTTCTTTTTCGCGGATACAAGCTCCGTTACAGGTTTTTGATAGGAAATTGAAAGAAAGCCTAGCTTCATAAAAAGAAAAACGCTAGAGGGTTAATGCTCGCCGTAAGCGGCAGCCTTAAGGTATACTTGGTTCAGAATGTATGTTGTTGGGGTCCGGTGCTGACGCCCGATATTGCCAATGGGTCGCAAGCCCCAAGGGTAGCGTTGGCCTGGCGGCCTGGGGCACTGGAAGCATCCGAAGGTCCCGGCAAAGCAAGAGAAGACTGGTAACAGAACAACTTGTTTATTCTAACATAGCAAAAGAGCGGCCGGTCAGTTCGACCGAAGTGGAGAGACGGGAGAGCACGTAACTCAACAGTACAAATCGGAGCCTCTCTCCTGGCGTCCGGGGGCAGCTGCTCTTATACTCTCGGCGTCGCGGGCCAGAAGGAAGGTCACGGGATGAGCCCACGACACGGCGGAGCATGAGCCCACGACGGCGCGCACGGTCGAGCCGAGAGACCTGCTGAACCGAGTGTAGTGACGCATCGCCAACCCGCCGACGGACAGACCTGCTGGCTCCTCACTTGGGGAGCTCCGCTCCCCGGCTGCCGCGCTCTGACAAGCGTGGGCACACACACACACACGCACACACGAAGACACGTGGCACTGAAACACGCTTGGACACGCTTGGCGGGGAGGCGTTGCGGCGGCGTCGAACGGGCCAAAATGTCCGCCGCTTTGAACGAAGCCCCGGCGTCCGTTGCATCCGCGCCGGCATTACCGCGCGTTGTAGGCGAAACGTAACAATGTTCTACGCAGCGTCGGCAGCGCGCCTTCATAGAGCGTGAACACCAGGCAAGCCTAGGCCGGTTACGCTCACGCGGGAATGGAGCTGCTTGACTGGACTTGCAAGCAAATTATGAGGAGCACGGCAGGAGAAACTTGTCTTTTTCAAAAGCATCTACAGTCGAAATGCACCGGAGATTTTATGACGACAACGTAACCTTATCTGGTGAGGATACCAGATATATATATATATATATATATATATATATATGAGTGAACATATAAGTGAACATTACGAGTGCGCCTTTCTGTACGCTTAAGACCTACATTGCATTGCAAGTTATAGCAATGCAGGTCAATGCCGTCTTAGCAATGTAGCAATGCCCTCTTAAGGTGGGCGCTGATAAAACAAAGGTATTTATTGCCAATGATAAAGTAAAATAGAGTTGTCCATACTTTTCTCGCCACGCGTATAAAAAATTGATTAGGAATTTCATTTTGTTGAATGAATCAAGTTGTGTCTCGTGTTACTTCAAAAACCAAAAACCTTCTTTTCCCCAACGTTTGTTCGCTCCTCAGATAGTCGTGCTTCAATCGTTCCAATAACTCCCCTTGCCGATGTCGGAGGCAATTTATTCTGAATCCGATTTCACCCGAAGCTTCGCAGCCTATTTGAATTGACCTTGATTGAACAACGAGAGAATCGTCATTTCTATTCGCAAAAAAAAAAAAAAGAAAAGAAAAGAAAAAGAAACACACAGCAATACGCGTCATCATAGCCCTGTATGTGTCAGCGCGGTGTAGGCAGAAGTACACCGCATTCGTGTTATGTGCATCCGATGCATATGATCCCGGCAGAGTCCCAGCAGGAACCTCGCTGCGCCCTCGAAAAGGGAGAGCATTGTCAAGGCCCACTGAGCACGCTCGCCTTCCGCGCGAACCCGCATTCGTTATTTGTGATCAGTGTTCACTGAAGCGAAGCGGGTCCTTCGCTGCACCACGGCCACTGCAAAGGCAACCAAATCGTGGTTGGCACACGTGGTCACCCTGTACACCACACAAGTGCGCGTCTATCAGTGGAGCACGGTGCTGCCAAACGCGTGCGAAACAGAGGAACCATGAGCTTGCCGACCTGAGCATGAAACATTGACGCGACCGTCGTGTGGTAGCATTGTATGCCACAATACATGAAGATACTTAGAGGCCTCGGTGGTCGACGGGAAAAAAACGGAGTGCGTTGAGTTCTGGCGCCGTTTCAGCTAACTGGCCAGAATGAAAGTTCACCATTCGTGCAGCACATTATGTAAGTAGTCACGTTGTTCATTTTACCGTAGAAACGAGTGTCATCTGTTGAAAACATTCATATCCCTCGCATCAAGCGACACCATACTGTCATGTGAGTTTTATAGAGGGTTCCGTATGATCATGTCGTAATGTTTGGTGACGGAGATGTATAAAGACATGGTGTCCTCTAAAGTACGGGTCCTACGTAAGCCAGAGCTTTTACTCGAATGTGAACAATTGCCTTGCGTAAACGTTTTTACTTGTGGTAAACAGCAGTTACCATAAACGGCTTTATTCTCAGGTTTAGCTATATCATGTAACTATTTCAGGCCTTATTTACACTTTCAAGTTTCGGTTCCTTATTCGACTTCCAGAAGTACAGAGAGAGTTTGACATATAGTTACCTAGGTAACGTTTTCCTTGCATCCACGCTTACAGCAGTCGATCACATGACCTCAACCAATCCTAGCACCGCCTTTCTGCGCACGGCGAAGCACGTGTTTTCTCCCTGTTAGCTGTAGTCACTTCGAATATATATATATATATATATATATATATATGACCTCGCGCTTATATACGCACTTCCATATATCCTTACTGCGGGAGGCAGATTTTTGTTGTCCTGTTTTTATAGGCATTTCCTTTTTGTAGAATTGCGTGCGTTTAACGCTACAGCTGGCTGAGGCAGATGACATCAAAACGTGCGAAGAAACTGAGTCAAGGCAACACTGTTTCCTCAAAATGGCTTGTCAGGAGCGCTGTAAAATCTTTCGTTTTCGTTCGTCAGGTGACGCGTCGTGAGGAATATGCTGCTACCGCTCCTCTTCGTCGCGCTGGTCGCGGCGGAGTGGGGTAACTCAGCGCGCTACTATTACAAGTCGACGAAAAAGGAAGACTTCCTCATCGGAGCGCTATTTCCCATCCATCGGCCCCCGTACACCAATGAGGACACCTCCAGTAGCTGCGGTGAAATCTGGGAACTGCCGGGCATCCAGCGATTCGAGGCCGCGCTGCAGGTAATGGACCCTTACGCTTTTTTACACAGGTGAGATATTTCGTAATACAGGAACAGTACATTCATGAAAAGTGTATGAGTTTTTTTTAATGCGAAGTCGGTAGACTGTCTACAGTGAGTCCCTGACCTCGGGGACCTATTCCTTTTTGTGAAATAATGAGCATGCTTCCCGCCATCCACTTCTAAAGACTGGACCGCAACTTATTTCTGTTCGAACTATGGCGGAACGCGACTGCTAGAGATATGGAAAAGCAGGACAATCGGAATAGCTACCTTTATAGGCTGGATGCGCGCATCAAATGTCGGAGTCCGTTTGGCATCCAACGTAACCAGATCAACTGTCGCCTTCGCGTGACGGTGTATACGTACCGCGTCCGATGAGCGGACTCACCGAACGGTCATGCCTGAGACGGCGAAGCGCGTACTCGTTGCTTGGCACCAGTACGCCTTTGAACGGCAGGCATTGACTTCTGTGTCTGCGCTCATTGGCAACAATCCATTGAATCAAGAAGTGTTTCTTGGCAATCCGCATAAACATTATATCAATGAAGCGAACGATCCTGGTTCTCCTAGAATTTCTGAGACAAACAGGCTTTGACGCATGGCTGTGAATGGCTGTGAATGGCACGGCTGTGTCCTACAGGCTTTCTTCGTCGCCATCCTTCATACCCTCTTTTTTTCCTTGTAATTTTCTCACTGAAAAGACTAGCAGGCTGGCTGACCTACTGCCTTTCCCGAAATATACTTTCTTTCTCTCCCCTGTAAGAATTCCTGCAGACAACCTCTTCGGGAAGTTTATAGACCACCAAAAAAGATATACACTTAGCGCTTTTCTTCATGGGCAGTACATAACCTTTCCACAGCCACAAGGACAAATCCAAGCAGGCAAATTTACATGTAGTTTACAGACAATCTGCAGTATCTATGGATATTTATACAGTGGCAGCAACTGACGCGAAATGATAAAATGATTGATCCATGAAGGAAGAGAGTAAACTAGGAGGCAAGATTACGCCACAAAGCCAGCTTTTGCAAGCTGACTTCTTATGAAGCCATCCCCTTTGCCTTCTCTCCATCGAAAAGTTGGCCCGGTGCGTGACGCTGCTCGATGAATTCCGTCCAGTGTGCTTGGTTCGCGGTAGGTTTTTAATCTACGCCTACTTGTTCGGCTGCCTTGCCAAGCGCTTGGTGCATATTTCGCTCCCATTATTTTCGCGCAAACTGCACTCGTTTATATTTGCAGCATATAAATTTATCGTTTCCTTTAAAGACTGCGAGTACGGCTTCCGCACGTAGCTGTCGCGCCCACTGTATTTTCGGAAGAGATATCGTCGCGGGAAGATACTGAAGCATGCCGCGCCATGATCAAGCGTCGGGCCGAGTCTCCTGGCTTCAACTCCATTGCACAATTCTCCCTTCTAACTCTTCTTTCTCCACGTATTGATCCAATTTTACGCCGCAAGGCTATTCGGCTTCTGTGTATGCAACGCATTACACATACAATAAATATGTTTCCCACAATGTCGTGATCGATTGGTTACCTTTCTTCAACACGGAATTCGACATCAAGTCAAATTATTTTAATTAGGTATTCAGCACTGGTTATCAGTTGGTCACGCAGTTGTTACTTGGCAAATTTGTTTATGAAGAGCCCAGGGGAGTGTATTCTGTAAGTGTCCACATAGGGGATATGTCTATTTCGTCTGCTGCTGCAGTGCTGATTGGCTAGGGACGCCTGTCTCCTTCTGACGCGTGCCCCAGCCCAGCCAATCAGAACTTCAGCGGCAGACGAAGTGTGCATGTCTACTAGGTGGGCACTTTACAAAATACACCCCCACTCCAAACATATTCGTGATATTCGTGCCAATCTATACTTTGAGAGCTCACCTCAACCGTCGTCTTCTACATCGAACAGACCGTGGACGACATCAACTCGCGGCCGGACCTGCTGCCCAACTCCACGCTCGGCATCCAGGTGCGTGACAGCTGCCAGTACACGGCCATCGCGCTCGAACAAGTCTCCCATATGATCCGGCGATCGGCGTGGTCCAAGATCGAGTACCGCGAGGAACCGCACCCGTACCACCGGCCGCCACCCGAAGAGGACGTCATGCACGCCGCGCGGTGCGAAGACACGACTCCGGAGAGAAACATGGTGGCCTTGGTCGGCCCGCTGCTAGAAGGCGGCGCGATCGACGTGCACAGCCTGATGAGCCTCTTCAAGATTCCTGTGGTCGGCTACGCGTTCGACGGGCTGCAGCCCGACTTGAGCTCGACGCAGGGCTACTACATCAGCGTGGCGCCCTCGAATGAGTCGACGCAGGCACGAGCCATGGCCGACCTGGTGACATACTTCAACTGGACCTACGTCTCTACAGTCTTCACCAACGGTGGGCATGCATGCCTCAGATGTACATTGTTTAAAAGTTGAATGGGGGCTTCCATTTGTTATAGTCAATTAGGGAAAGGACCCACGCAAAAAGCTACAAAACAGTAGCTTAAGAATTTCTAAGGCCCAGAAAGAAATCGGACTAGAGAGACGCATAGAATGTCGACAGAACAAAAAGACTAACTACGATGACTATCCAAGTATGTCAACAGCCGAAATGCGTCATGTGTGAGGCGCGTACAGCAACTGGGGCTCCACTATCCTGCTTCGCTCTTGACGCGCTGCGCCTTCTGGTGGTGCAGGCGTGAAGTCCACGCAAGCTTAGTGGCCCATACACAATGATTTGAGTTGGCGTACAAGGGCTTCACTGAAGAGTGGCACATACCCGGTGACACATACCCAAATTGGCGACAAAATAAAAGTCGAACCAGAGGCTTCATGCAGCAGAGCCAACAATTAGTATAACTTATCGCAAGTTTTGCGGGACTACACATCTCGGAGGCACATATGACAAACTAGACGTCAGACAGACGTTTCGCGAACCAAGGCAAACATTAAGTATAACTCGATATGTTAAAGGAATCCGATTTAGCCTAAAAAAGCGGTTAAGGGTGTAGAAGAGGTGATGATAAAAATGTATTTATTTGGCTGATGAGGTGAGGCGACCCATCTCGACTCTGGTGAAGGGCAAAAGAGGTTAGTTTTACGGGACATGGCAGCTAAAATGGTACGTCCAGGCCTGTTTATAAACCTTGAACATGAAATGTTGGAATGCTGTTGGCTGAATTCTGGTTGGTCGCTGTGCGATGTATACGTGTTAAGTCTATGTCCAGCACTCCCGCAATAAGCAGGGATTGTAAGTAAGGTGCCTAAATTATTTGATGTGTTAAAGGACTCTGGTATTAGTATCGATCCCGCCGTTGCACCTTAGGCATTTCCCTTTCGTCTTTTGCGCTACTGTTGAAACCGACCAAAAAAACGTAAAAGAGAAAGGTGAGGCCTCTCTAACTTGTGCGTTCAATAGCTACAGCTCCAGGCAGGCGGGATAAAAAAGCAACGTAGCACAACCGTCAAACCCGAATGTTCCAACGAGCGGCGAGGTCCCTATTCCATCAACTTTTATGGGAACTATCCATCAGGGAGCGATCCCTTCTAGGAGGGTGACAGCGACAACACAAGTAAGAAGCAAACGACCGGCGCAGATGTGGCCGGAAACAGCTAGCCAGGGTTCGGACCCGGGACTTCCCCACATTTCTTAACAAATAGTGGCTAATTTTCGTGGCGCTCTCATACAACCAAAAGTTTTCGCTTTTTGCACATCACATCAAGGGCACTGGTGCTAGAGATGACTTTGCTGGTGGTATCTTCTCGGATGCTGATGAGGACTGTGTAGAACAGGGCTGCAGAACTCAAAACAGACGAGGGCTAGAACCAACTACTAGGCATGCCGCACTTTCGTGAAAAACGTTTCACCTCTACAGTTGCGCAAAAGCATTCGGTTTGGCGTCGTTAAATCTGAACGTATTGAAACAGCGCACGTTCGATACTGTAATGGGCACCATGCCAATAATGTGCTGTTCTCTTTGGCAACTAAACGGGTGCCTCACCCCGCGTATTAATCACCATGGAAAGTGAAATGTGCTCTCCACTAGTGCTTTCAATTTGAAGTCAGTGGACCAACCCTCGCAGGCATTGTTACACACAACAGTCTTACCCTTTGTACGGCAAAGCTAATCGGTACATAACTGTTCATTCATCGCGTGAATTGAAGTTCCCACATGTATTAATTAGCATAGGCAGTGAAATGTGTGCTCAACCAGTGCTTTCGATAGAAGTGAATGGACCTACCTTCGCAGGCATTGTTGCAGACTATAGGATTAACTCTTTTCTGGCAAAGCCAATCGGCACACAACCGTTTACTCATCACGTCAATTCAACTTCCCACGTGTATTAATTAGCATTGGCAGTGAAATGTGCGCTCAACCAGCGCTTTCGGTAGAAGTCAGTGGACCTAGCTTCGCAGGCATTGTAACCGGCTATACGCTTACCCTTTTTCCGGCAAAGCTAATCGGAGCATAACTGTTCATTCATCGCGTGAATTGAAGTTCCCACACGTATTAATTAGCATGGGCAGCGAAATGTGTGCTCAACCAGCGCTTTCGATAGAAGTCACTGGACCTACCTTCGCAGCCATTGCCAAAAGCTATAGGATTATTTCTTTTCCGGCAAAGCCAATTCGCACAGAAGCGTTTACTCATCACGTGAAGTTCCCACGTGTATTAATTAGCATGGACAGTGAATTCTCTGCTCAACCAGCGCTTTCGGTAGAAGTCAGTGGACATACCTTCGCAGGCATTGTAACCGGCTATACGCTTACATATTTTTCAGCGAGTGCAAATTTTCAGGTATGCGTTTACTTATGCCGTTAATCGACAAGAGCTCGTGCACTAGCACGGAGATGTGAAGTACGCGCCAAACCAGCACTTTATAGGGATGTGAGCGGCTTCGCCTGGAGAACACATTTTCGTGGGCTATAGGCTTACTGTTTTCGCAGCGAAAGCCACTTTCCAGGCATGCGTTTATTCATGCCCTTAATCAATGAGAGCTCGTGGATTAGTATGACGATGTGATTTACGCGCCAAACCAGCGCTTTATAGGGATGTGAGTGGCCTCGCCAGGGGAAGACATTTTCGTGGGCTATAGGCTTACCGTTTTCGCAGAGAAAGCCACTTTCCAGGTATGCGTTTATTCATGCCCTTAATCGATGAGAGCTCGTGGATTAGTATGACGATGTGATTTACGCGCCAAACCAGCGCTTTATAGGGATGTGGGTGGCCTCACCTGGAGAAGACATTTTCGTGGGCTATAGGCTTACTGTTTTCGCAGCGAAAGCCACTTTCCAGGTATGCGTTTATTCATACCCTTAATCGATGAGAGCTCGTGGATTAGTATGACGATGTGATTTACGCGCCAAGCCAGCGCTTTATAGGGAGGGGAGTGGCCTCGCCTGGAGAAAGACATTTTCGTGGGCTATAGGCTTACTGTTTTCGCAGAGAAAGCCACTTTCCAGGTATGCGTTTATTCATGCCCTTAATCGATGAGAGCTCGTGGATTAGTATGACGATGTGATTTACGCGCCAAACCAGCGCTTTATAGGGATGTGAGTGGCCTCGCCAGGGGAAGACATTTTCGTGGGCTATAGGTTTATCGTTTTCGCAGCGAAAGCCACTTTTCATGTATGCGTTTATTCATGCCCTTAATCGATGAGAGCTCGTGGATTAGTATGACGATGTGATTTACGCGCCAAACCAGGGCTTTATAGGGATGTGAGTGCCCTCGCCTGGAGAAGACATTTTCGTGGGCTATAGGCTTACTGTTTTCGCCGCGAAAGCCACTTTCCAGGTATGCGTTTATTCATGCCCTTAATCGATGAGGGCTCGTGGATTAGTATGACGATGTGATTTAGGCGCCAAACCAGCGCTTCATAGGGATGTGAGTGGCCTCGCCTGGGGAAGACATTTTCGTGGGCTATAGGCTTACTGTTTTCGCAGCGAAAGCCACTTTCCAGGTATGCGTTTATTCATGCCCTTAATCGATGAGGGCTCGTGCATTAGTATGACGATGTGATTTAGGCGCCAAACCAGCGCTTTATAGGGATGTGAGTGGCCTCGCCTGGGGAAGACATTTTCATGGGCTATAGGCTTACTGTTTTCGCAGCGAAAGCCACTTTCCAGGTATGCGTTTATTCATGCCCTTAATCGATGAGAGCTCGTGGATTAGTATGACGATGTGATTTAGGCCCCAAGCCAGCGCTTTATAGGGATGTGAGTGGCCTCGCCAGGAGAAGACATTTGCGTGGGCTATAGGCTTACCGTTCTTGCAGTGACCGCCAATTTTCGGGTATGCGTTTATTCATGCCCTTAATCGATGAGAGCTCGTGGATTAGTATGACGATGTGATTTACGCGCCAAACCAGCGCTTTATAGGGATGTGAGTGGCCTAGCCAGGGGAAGACATTTTCGTGGGCTATAGGCTTACAGTTTTCGCAGAGAAAGCCACTTTCCAGGTATGCGTTTATTCATGCCCTTAATCGATGAGAGCTCGTGGATTAGTATGACGATGTGATTTACGCGCCAAACCAGCGCTTTATAGGGATGTGGGTGGCCTCACCTGGAGAAGACATTTTCGTGGGCTATAGGCTTACTGTTTTCGCAGCGAAAGCCACTTTCCAGGTATGCGTTTATTCATACCCTTAATCGATGAGAGCTCGTGGATTAGTATGACGATGTGATTTACGCGCCAAGCCAGCGCTTTATAGGGAGGGGAGTGGCCTCGCCTGGAGAAAGACATTTTCGTGGGCTATAGGCTTACTGTTTTCGCAGAGAAAGCCACTTTCCAGGTATGCGTTTATTCATGCCCTTAATCGATGAGAGCTCGTGGATTAGTATGACGATGTGATTTACGCGCCAAACCAGCGCTTTATAGGGATGTGAGTGGCCTCGCCAGGGGAAGACATTTTCGTGGGCTATAGGTTTACCGTTTTCGCAGCGAAAGCCACTTTTCATGTATGCGTTTATTCATGCCCTTAATCGATGAGAGCTCGTGGATTAGTATGACGATGTGATTTACGCGCCAAACCAGGGCTTTATAGGGATGTGAGTGCCCTCGCCTGGAGAAGACATTTTCGTGGGCTATAGGCTTACTGTTTTCGCCGCGAAAGCCACTTTCCAGGTATGCGTTTATTCATGCCCTTAATCGATGAGGGCTCGTGGATTAGTATGACGATGTGATTTAGGCGCCAAACCAGCGCTTCATAGGGATGTGAGTGGCCTCGCCTGGGGAAGACATTTTCGTGGGCTATAGGCTTACTGTTTTCGCAGCGAAAGCCACTTTCCAGGTATGCGTTTATTCATGCCCTTAATCGATGAGGGCTCGTGCATTAGTATGACGATGTGATTTAGGCGCCAAACCAGCGCTTTATAGGGATGTGAGTGGCCTCGCCTGGGGAAGACATTTTCATGGGCTATAGGCTTACTGTTTTCGCAGCGAAAGCCACTTTCCAGGTATGCGTTTATTCATGCCCTTAATCGATGAGAGCTCGTGGATTAGTATGACGATGTGATTTAGGCCCCAAGCCAGCGCTTTATAGGGATGTGAGTGGCCTCGCCAGGAGAAGACATTTGCGTGGGCTATAGGCTTACCGTTCTTGCAGTGACCGCCAATTTTCGGGTATGCGCTTATTCATGCCCTTAATCGATGAGAGCTCGTGGATTAGAATGACGATGTGATTTACGCGCCAAACCAGCGCTTTATAGGGGTGTGAGTGGCCTCGCCTGGGGAAGACATTTTCGTGGGCTATAGGCTTACTGTTTTCGCAGCGAAAGCCACTTTCCAGGTGTGCGTTTATTCATGCCCTTAATCGATGAGAGCTCGTGGATTAGTATGACGATGTGATTTAGGCGCCAAACCAGCGCTTTATAGGGACGTGAGTGGCCTCGCCTGGGGAAGACATTTTCGTGGGCTATAGGCTTACTGTTTTCGCAGCGAAAGCCACTTTCCAGGTATGCGTTTATTCATGCCCTTAATCTATGAGGGCTCGTGGATTAGTATGACGATGTGATTTAGGCCCCAAGCCAGCGCTTTATAGGGATGTGAGTGGCCTCGCCAGGAGAAGACATTTGCGTGGGCTATAGGCTTACCGTTCTTGCAGTGACCGCCAATTTTCGGGTATGCGTTTATTCATGCCCTTAATCGATGAGAGCTCGTGGATTAGTATGACGATGTGATTTACGCGCCAAACCAGCGCTTTATAGGGATGTGAGTGGCCTCGCCAGGGGAAGACATTTTCGTGGGCTATAGGCTTACTGTTTTCGCAGAGAAAGCCACTTTCCAGGTATGCGTTTATTCATGCCCTTAATCGATGAGAGCTCGTGGATTAGTATGACGATGTGATTTACGCGCCAAACCAGCGCTTTATAGGGATGTGGGTGGCCTCACCTGGAGAAGACATTTTCGTGGGCTATAGGCTTACTGTTTTCGCAGCGAAAGCCACTTTCCAGGTATGCGTTTATTTATACCCTTAATCGATGAGAGCTCGTGGATTAGTATGACGATGTGATTTACGCGCCAAGCCAGCGTTTTATAGGGAGGGGAGTGGCCTCGCCTGGAGAAAGACATTTTCGTGGGCTATAGGCTTACTGTTTTCGCAGAGAAAGCCACTTTCCAGGTATGCGTTTATTCATGCCCTCAATCGATGAGAGCTCGTGGATTAGTATGACGATGTGATTTACGCGCCAAACCAGCGCTTTATAGGGATGTGAGTGGCCTCGCCAGGGGAAGACATTTTCGTGGGCTATAGGTTTACCGTTTTCGCAGCGAAAGCCACTTTTCATGTATGCGTTTATTCATGCCCTTAATCGATGAGAGCTCGTGGATTAGTATGACGATGTGATTTACGCGCCAAACCAGGGCTTTATAGGGATGTGAGTGCCCTCGCCTGGAGAAGACATTTTCGTGGGCTATAGGCTTACTGTTTTCGCCGCGAAAGCCACTTTCCAGGTATGCGTTTATTCATGCCCTTAATCGATGAGGGCTCGTGGATTAGTATGACGATGTGATTTAGGCGCCAAACCAGCGCTTCATAGGGATGTGAGTGGCCTCGCCTGGGGAAGACATTTTCGTGGGCTATAGGCTTACTGTTTTCGCAGCGAAAGCTACTTTCCAGGTATGCGTTTATTCATGCCCTTAATCGATGAGGGCTCGTGCATTAGTATGACGATGTGATTTAGGCGCCAAACCAGCGCTTTATAGGGATGTGAGTGGCCTCGCCTGGGGAAGACATTTTCGTGGGCTATAGGCTTGCTGTTTTTGCAGAGAAAGCCAATTTTAAGGTATGCGTTTATTCATGTCCTTAAACGATGAGAGCTCGTGGATTGGTATGACGATGTGATTTACGCGCCAAACCAGCGCTTTATAGGGATGTGAGTGGCCTCGCCTGGAGAAGACATTTTCGTGGGCTATAGGCTTACTGTTTTCGCAGCGAAAGCCACTTTCCAGGTATGCGTTTATTCATGCCCTTAATCGATGAGGGCTCGTGGATAAGTATGACGATGTGATTTACGCGCCAAACCAGCGCTTTATAGGGATGTGGGTGGCCTCACCTGGAGAAGACATTTTCGTGGGCTATAGGCTTACTGTTTTCGCAGCGAAAGCCACTTTCCAGGTATGCGTTTATTCATACCCTTAATCGATGAGAGCTCGTGGATTAGTATGACGATGTGATTTACGCGCCAAGCCAGCGCTTTATAGGGAGGGGAGTGGCCTCGCCTGGAGAAAGACATTTTCGTGGGCTATAGGCTTACTGTTTTTGCAGAGAAAGCCAATTTTCAGGTATGCGTTTATTCATGCCCTTAATCAATGAGAGCTCGTGGATTAGTATGAGGATGTGATTTACGCCCCAAACCAGCGCTTTATAGCGAGGTGAGTGGCCCCGTCTGGAAGACACATTTTCGTGGGCTATAGGCTTACCGTTTTTGCAGCGAAAGCCAATTTTCAGGTATGTATTTATTCATGCCCTTAATCGATGAGAGCTCGTGAACTAGTACGAGGATGTGATTTACGTGCCAAACAAGCGCTTTATAGGGAGCTGAGTGGCCCCGTCTGGAAAAGACATTTACGTGGGCTATAGGCTTACCGTTTTTGCAGCGAAAGCCAATTTTCAGGTATGCGTTTATTCATGCCCTTAATCGATGAGAGCTCGTGGACTAGTTGAGGATGTGATGTACGCGACAAACCAGCACTTTATAGGGATGCGAGTGGCCTCGCCTGGAGAAGACATCTTCTTGGGCTATATAGGCTGACCGTTTTTGCAGCGAAAGCCATTGTTCAGGTATGCGTTTATTCATGCCGTTAATCGACGTCTGCTCGTGCAGTAGCATGAGGATGTGATGTATGCGCCAAACCAACGCGTATTAAATAGCATGGTCAGTGAAATGTACATTTTACGAGAGCTTTCGAGAGACGCTAGGGAATGTATACCTTCGCAGACATTGTTACAGGCTATAGGCTTACATCTTTTCCGGCAAAGCCAACCTGTGCATATCCATGTATTCATCGCGTGAATTGAAGTCCCCACGCGTATTAATTGGCATGGGCCGTGAAATGCGCGCTCAACCAGTGCTTTCGATAGAAGTAACTGGAGCTAACTTCGCAGATATTGTAACAGGCTATAGTCTTAACTTTTTTAGGGGAAGCTCATCTGCGCCTATCCGTTTATGATCGCGTGAATTGAAATCACCACGTGTATTAATTAGCATTGACCAGCGCTTTGGAGAGAAGCAAGCGGACCGACTTTCGCAGACTTTTTATCAGGCTATAGACTTACCTTTCCGGAAACGCTGATCGGCTTATATCCGTTTATTCATCGTGAGAATGGAAGTCATAATGTGTATTAATTAGAATGGGCAGCGAATTGAAAGCCGAACCAGTGCATTTGACAGGAGTGAGTGTACCTACCATCGCAGCCATTTTAATATGCTATAGGCTTACCTTTTTTCTCTAAAATCCAATCTACGCATATCCGTTTATTCATTGTGTGAATCGGTGTCAGCACGTGCGTTAGCATAGGGAGTGAGGTCGCCATCGCATTCTAGAGAAGATAGTGCACCTGGCTACACTGAGATTGTAATAGGCTATAGGCCTACCTTCTTTTGTTTTTGGAAAGCACGACCTGTGCGTGTCCGTTCATTGATTGCGTGAATCGACGTCTGCATCTGTCAGCTTGGGCAGTTATGTATTCGTCGAGCCATCGCTCTTGAGAGAAGTGAGTGCACCTGGCTACACCGGCATTGTAATCGGCTATACACTGTAAAAATGTTTACACGCTTAAGGGTGTTTTCTTCTCGCGTTGATAACACCCTTACTGTTTTACGTATACGTATACGTAAAAGGTTTACGTATACAGCACGACAACGGATCGCTAACTAGACATGTGATGACAAATGACGTAGTTGAAAACCAAGTAGTCATTCAGACAGCCTTGGGGGCACCGAAATATCCGACAGGAGAGTTTCATATCTCTCTCTTCCTGTAAAATTCTCCTTTCGGATATTTTTGTGCGCCCTTGGCTGCCAGAATGATTACGTAGTTTTCAACTACGTCTTTTGTCATCGCACGTCTAGTTAGAGCTCCGTTGGCGTCCTGTATAAATTTTTGCAATGCCCTAACGGGAAGGATGTTTGTTACCAGTGCAACTAGAAAACACCCTTAAGGGTGCAAACATTTTTTACAATGTAGGCTTACCTGCGGAAGCTATCCTTCGCATATCTATTTTTCCTTCGTGTGAATCGGCATCAGTTCGTGCCTCTGCACGGCGAGCTATGTATGCGCATATTCATCAGTTTCCAGAGAAGAGTGCTCCTGGATACGCCGACATTGTAACCTGCTGTATAGGCTCACCTTCTTAATGCGAAACACACTTTGCCTTATTATCTGCAATTTGCGGCAGTTTTAGGTAAGTAGGTTCCTGTGTTTTTCCACATTAATAAAAAGACAATTAAGTGTGAGCGATGGTGTATTCGCACCTCCGCCACCGAGCTCAGCTCGGCATTTAACCAGAAAACGATGATTTTTTTTTATTTCATGGTATTTTTTCAGATACACATTACTCCCGCGGGATACAAACATATAAGCGAGCTAAGGAGTCTATTCTAGTTGCACGGCGACGAAGAGACATACACAGAGCATCATAGAATTCCTCTTTATTCTTCACAAGAAACACGAAAATGGTGGTAATAATAATAAAATGGAAATACCAACCTGAACGAAATTCGATATGTTCGTATAGATATTTCAGTTCGACGATCATTTGAATAAAATGAGCTGCTGATGAAATTTAAGGTTGGGCATTTCGATCCAGCATGCATACTTTTTCGCATTCTATGCATTTCAACGAGTTGAAACATGGTAATGGACACATCGTCGCTATTGGTTGGCACCAGATATCGCGCGTAGTGTTGGCACGCATTCTGCTGGCGTTACAAAGTCAAGCAGATCCTTAAACGCTCGATGCGTTCGCTCCATGCCACTTCCTGGTCTTATTTCCTTGCGGCAACCCACGCTCTGAGGTGTTGTGTTACACTACAGTGTCTCCGGGTCCGAACAACTTTCCTCAGTACTTTTCTCGGAGCACGCAATGTAGAAATTGTGCGACGGTGCACCGACTTCATGATCGCGCATGGTAATCATGCTGTAACAATACTTCGCCGGAATATAACTGACGTCATTGTTTTACATACACCCCAAGGCATAGCCATAGATACGTGCGATTCCATAACACGTAGCCCCTAATGATGTCACAATCTATTCTTATCTCGTTTAACGCTCATCCACTACCTATGTAAAAACCAACCATTACTTAGTCGTAAGCAAGCGTCCAATTGTCGGCGTAGAAACTCTGCCGTTGACGCCGTACGGCCATCTTCCACGTGGTCGTCGCCTTCCTGCTGTCGTCACATACATGCGTGCTCGTGACCCGCACAAACTATTTAATTTACACGAACACATTTGGTATACCTGGTATCGTTTCGTGGAACCCCAAACAATGCTAGACAAGACTTTTCGAAATAAGGCTGCAATAAGACCTGCATTCTTTTTTTTTGCCTGCAAATACTGCCATGGCGAATGTTGTCTACATTGCGGTTGTGCACAATATGCACACTATAGTGCGCATTGTGCACAACTATAATGTAGACAACATTCGCCATGGCAGTATATTCTGTGGAAGAGTTGAAATCTGGGCCAGTTGGTACATACTTGAAGGAAAAAACCAGTCAAAAAACACAAAGGACAAGAGGAGAGATTCACACCACAACGACTGTGGAGTATTAAAGAAACTCAAGGCTGAGCGAACAAACACATGAGCAGGTGGAGCCACTCTAGAGCGGGTTAAAATTTGGTGCGACAACGATACGCACTTGAGCAGCTTTTTCTCGAAAGACAGAGCTTGTCGAGCGAAGGGGTTCTGGCATGTCTCCCTGTTGTTCGACTCCTTCGTAATGAATACAATCCGGGTAGCATGAAGCAAAAAATCATTCACTGAGCAAATCAGTTCTGCGAAAATATACAACGTCGAGAAAGTTACCTGAAAGAAAGAGAAAGCAATTTTCTTTAAAAAATTATGGCCCGCAAGCGTCTTTCCTCGCTCACCCTAGCTTTCGTTTGAATGTAGTCAGCCCGTTGATGTTACGTTAAGGATCAGAATTTGGAGGCCAAGTTGTAACTGTAATAGGTTCTTCCCCATACCAAAGAACGCCTACGTCAGCGAGTGCTGTTGCTAATTTGTTTTGGTTTATTTTCAATGAATCAATAGAGGAGTTCTACAGATAAATTTGGAAAGGACAGTCACCGCTTATTTCACTCCCGGACGCAGATGTTGCAAACGAAGCCGCCTTGGCAGAGTTCATGGTGGTGTCCAAGGACCGAGGCGTGTGCATCGCCCAATTTTTGGCGCTGAGCTCCAGCGCGACCAACACGGAGTACTACGAGGCGATAGCCAACCTGCAGAAATACGAGAGTAGCCGAGTGGTGGTGTGCTTCTGCACCTCCGTCACCGTCGTCAGGCTGCTCAGCGCCATACGCGACACGAACGTCACGGGACGCTTCACGCTCGTCGTAAGGTGAGTCGGCCTGTGATGGCTGTGTGATCCTTCTCTCATTGCAATAGCAAATGTATGATGATGATGATGATGGATTGTATGGACATTCCAAGCGAATTTTCGCCGTCGGCTTCACCATGGGGGTCCGTATATGTTTAGGTATATGTACGCTATATGCCACGCAGTGCTATATGACATGCGTAATATACGTATTGCCGCATCATTGTTTTGCTAAAGTTTCTTTTACCAGGTCTTACATTCTTGGCAAAATTATTCCTCAAAATTTTGAGAATGGCAGCCCACAAAGTTTCATTAAACGAAACACCGACAGCGCATGCCTTTTATCTTAAATATTCTAAACATTAAAAATGCGAAACAATAACAGAGCTCAAAGGTGAAAATGATGTAATTTAATTGAGGCGGCTGTGCACTACCTGCGGGATCGGCCCAGGAAACAGGTTTGAACCATACCCGATACGGAAAGTGGTGGTAAAGTCGCTATGAAAAACGTTGGCTTTAATTAATAAGCATAAATGAAATTGCACGATGGCAGCATTCGAACAGAGGACCCTTTGCACAACAGCTCGTTTTTACTTCGCTTACGTTTGCTTCAATTCATACTGCCACTACAGCTGCGAGCCTTACACTTCGTATAATATTCTAACATGTTGCTCTCGCATTCATTTCTTCGCCCTTATAGTGAAACTGTAATATTTTTTCCTTCTTCTTTCTTATGTCTGTGTTAGTGTCTTTGCTTCATTGCTTCTTTGCTTGTCTTTTGGTTTATTTGTGTCCCTCTCTGTCTGTTTCTTTCTTTCTTTCTTTCTGTTCGTTAGTTCTTTCTGTTCATTCATTCGTTCGTTCTTTCTGTTCGTTCCTTCGTTCGTTCCTTCTTTCTGTTCGTTCCTTCGTTCGTTCCTTCTTTCTGTTCGTTCGTTCTTTCTTTCTGTTCGTTCCTTCGTTCGTTCCTTCTCTCTGTTCGTTCCTTCGTTAGTTCGTTCGTTCTTTCGTTCTTTCTTTCTTTCTTTCTTTCTTTCTTTCTTTCTTTCTTTCTTTCTTTCTGTTCGTTCCTTCGTTCGTTCCTTCGTTTGTTCCTTCGTTCTTTCGTTCCTTCCTTCTTTCGTTCCTTCTTTCGTTCCTTCCTTCTTTCGTTCCTTCCTTCGTTCGTTCCTTCCTTCGTTCGTTCGTCCGTCCGTCCGTCCGTCCGTCCGTCCGTCCGTCCGTCCGTCCGTCCGTCCGTCCGTTCGTTCGTTCGTTCGTTCGTTCCTTCTTTCGTTCCTTCCTTCTTTCGTTCGTTCGTTCGTTCGTTCGTTCGTTCGTTCGTTCGTCCGTCCGTCCGTCCGTCCGTCCGTCCGTCCGTCCGTCCGTCCGTCCGTCCGTCCGTCCGTCCGTCCGTCCGTTCGTTCGTTCGTTCGTTCGTTCGTTCGTTCGTTCGTTCGTTCGTTCGTTCGTTCGTTCGTTCGTTCGTTCGTTCGTTCGTTCGTTCGTTCGTTCGTTCGTTCGTTCGTTCGTTCTGCCTAGCGTTCTTGTTACGAAAGTAACAGGCGCGGAGTTTTCAAGAAAGTAAACGAAAGTAAGTTAGATGACGAATATAGCTTGTGTGATGAAAGTATGCCCCAAAGGGTGTAACTGTATTGAGAGTGTATTAGTATTCTCAAAGCTTACGCCCACTTCACCTCTTTCACGTGACCTCTGACGCTTCTCCTACGTCATTCTTATTCCTCTCTTGGCTCGCACTAACTCCTTCCCCTGCCTCGAATTCCACGTCGACGGCTGCAGTGAAGGCCGGCAGCCGTCGTAGTACCATGCTAGTACCATCAGCACCATGCTAATGCATTCAAAACACTTGGTTTAATGGGAACGGCGAACTCTATAGCTCCTCCTATCCCAGAACTACAACTGTGAGAGCAAAAGCTATCCACCAAAACCCGGGCTGGCGCTCTTCGGCGTGGACAGGTTGATATTGACGCGTGTACTCATCTTTTACTCTCGGAGACAGCAATTCACCCACTAACGTAGAGTTATCGCTCAGCGCAAGACGCGTCTGCATCATTTGGAACTTACTTGAATGTTATGGTTGACTCTGTCTGTTGTGTATGTTCTCACCGAATCGTTTATAATTAGATTGTATGCGCGACACGAACTGTGTGGTAGTTTCTGGAAGGCACGCGGGCACCAGCGAATACTCTGGAACTTTCGACGAGTCGCATGTTGAAGGCGACGCGCTTGACCCGCAGATCAGATTTCGACGATCGCCGACTGCGCTCGCCGCTATCGTTGTGATTTAATGCCAACTGTTTTCGGGGCGCAGAGTCGCCCAACAAAGAGATAGTTTCGTTATTCCCCGCTTTCGCTGCTGTGTTCTTCAGAGTCACTACAACATTACAAGTGACAATATAGGTACTTGAAGGGGCGCTAGATTTTATATGGACACTCCAGGCGCATTTTTGCCGTCGCCGTGCTGTTTCGTACAAAGTCCTAGGGCTATAGCACCGTCGCCGCGCGTCGTATGCTGTATGTGCGAGTGAAAGCACTCGAGGGAAGCGGGCGATGGCGACTCAATCTGGCGCGCGCGAAGGAAGAAAGCGGAGCGCAAACGCGCCGTCTTCCGTCGCGCGAAAGGCCGTGGGTGCAAGGGAGGGTGGGAGGGGGGGCGGCGTTGTGCTCCGGCAGCAACTGCGCATTTCACGACCTGGCGCAAGGGCAACTGACTATAACGGCTCAATCTCGCGCGCCATATATGGAGGAAAGCGGGGAGGCCGTGCGGTGGGAAGGGGGGGCGGGGGCTTGGCTTCGACTCCGCTAACAAGTGCATACGTTGCACGGCCGCGCGTCGTCGCGCGCCACATCTTGAAAAGGATCTGCAGACAGCTCATATTGTGCGCGCTGTGTTCTCGCCGCTCTAGTGCTGTAACGATAGGCCGCACGAAGGTCACTTCGCTCGCTGCTGCTGCCGCTCTTGCTCACGCCAGCGTTTGGAAAGCGATGTCCGCGCTCATCGAGTGTGATGTGTTCATGTTTGCTTGTGCGCGCTGACACGACGCTTGTTATTTCAGTTGGTAAGCGAATGTTTCCGAGTTTATACGACCGAGAAAACTACTATCCTTACTTAGTTAGCTGTCCCCTAATTTGCTATCGCAATCGATGCTTCGCCTTTCGGGCGAAACTGCGACTTTTTTTGTTATTGGCCCTTCAAAAATGGAGCTCATAAAAATACTTATGCGCCCTTTGGAGACGCACTTTGTCAGGAGAATGCGAGACGAGTACGTTGAGCTGCATATGATTTATTCACTCGTGTGTAAAAAATGACATGCTTTACTTTGTTTCGCTAATCGTTACACTCTGCATAACACTGCGATTTTCATGCATAGTTGGAACTTCCCACAACTTTCGTCGAACATTCGTGCGAATTTTCGTCCTACTCTTTGTGCGTTTTCGATCATCCTTTTCGGCAATGATGGGCTTCACTTGCGGGGTCTAGGCCTGAGTTTCGCGTTATCTAATTTGTCTAAATGACATGAGTTCCACTATGGCGATGATTTTACTTGCGGTTAGGAAGTGCACCCTTACCCACCTCTTCTTGCCCCGAGCTGCATAACATTTTCTAATGAACCACTTGTAACGCCACCACAGTGATATCTAGCATATGCCATCACCTTTCCTCAGTGAATCATGGATGGCGGACATGGAACTTCTGACGGGCTTCGAAGAACAAGTTGCCGGTAGTCTGGCTTTCCGCAATCACGCAGAGCCAGACGATATGTTCAAGGCATACTACACGAGCCTCAACCCAGGCAACAACGTCAGAAACCCATGGTTTCCCGAGTTCTGGGAAACTAAGTTCCAGTGTTCACTTGGCCGTCAAGGTGGTACTGCTGGAAAGTATGAGCGGGAATGCACAGGTAAAGGAAACACGCTGTTGTCAAACTCTCATGTAGACATGCCATAAACGGCTTGTAGCTGTACTGAGAAATCCATAGGTGTGCCAACTACTGAACAGCCATTCGAGAACTATTCGCACAACTGCATCACAAAGCGCGGTCAGTCTTCCAAATTATGTCCTTATTAAACCTATAGTATACGCGAAAGACTAAACAATAAATAGTGCTACGCTGAGCCCGGTCAGAAGCCTTTATATTAAAGACCATTCGTCGACCGACTCGGACCTTGACCAAAATGTGACCCTCGGAACAACTGAACCAAGTACAAACTAGCAACATCCGCTCTTCCCCCACAGAGGCCTTGTGTCAATCATTAATGCGCTGTCATGTGAACATTGATGCGTGGCGCTCAGTTCTTCATTTTAAAAGCAAAAAAAAATGATATCGAAAGGTAGCTTCAATAGATATGTTTCATGTGACGTCATGTAAGCCATATTCAGACCAAATTTATACATTTCACTGCGCTGCTGGCGATAAGCTGGAAACAAATAGACCCGATTAAGGCGCAGCTTCTCACCTTGCTCTCACCGTCCTCTCGCCGTTCTCACCGTACTCCAACATGGCGATGGCTTTGACGTCACTGCAGACCATCTATCAAGCATCTAATCCGTATGGCCTCGACTTCAGGTGCAGTGATCCATACTATCCATCTATCCATCCTATAGTTATCAATGCAGCAGTGCAAATATTCCTACCACATAAGATTTGGGAAAAGCGAAGCGTAAATTACCGGCACACTTCTAAGCTGACTACGATGTCTGGATACCACGTCGTATCGCAGTCCTGCAGGAAAAAAGGAAAAAAAAACTTTTGAATCAAGCTATTCTATATTTTTCTTGATTATCTGTCTTCTCGTCGGTTATAAACATTTTAAAACTTTGCGTCCAACATTCGTGCATCACGCTTTGCACTCTTTGCACTAAACTTTTTTTGTGCGCAGGGAAGGAGTCGCTCAGTGATGGCTATGAGCAAGACGCACAAATTGACGGAGTCCAAAGTGCCATCTACCTGGTCGCTCGGGCACTGCACAACATGTTGCAAGACTACTGCCAAACGAGCATCGACAAGAATTGCTATCGGCACATCCACGTCAACGGCGACCAGTTTTTCGAATACCTCGAAGACGCGTCCCCTGTGTACCAGCGAAGCATACCTGAGCTCAATAAAGAACGCAGTGCGACCCCGTGGTACGTACTGCATGCCTTCAGGCAAACAGTTCATCATACCTTGAGCCAAACAGTGACCCCAGCGATGTTTTGTTATCTGAAACGCACATCACATGATTCCTTTGAAGCGCTGTTGCGAACCCACCTCATGTAAACCCTCTGCTCCTGCTTAGGCAACACTGCTGCCTGCAGTGTTAATTAATTAATTAATAGTTTGAAAATTTAACGCGTAGAGAGCCTTCTTTAGTTAGGAGCGTCACGATCTACATGGGAAGAGAAGTGACAGGAAAGAACGATCTTTTCCTTCACTTCTCTTACTTACCATGTAGATCGCGCTGCTAACCAACGATGCAAAATTGCCAACATGCCCGTTCAGCTACCCTTGCGCAGAAAACAGTTGAAATTCGAAGGCAGCAATATGCAGTAGCATCGGTTGCTGGGTTCCATATAACAGTGCGCCTCTTTTTATTTCCCCCTTGAAAATAAATATTGCGTCGCAGCATCAACTTCTAATAGTTTACACGATTGCGACACTAGCGTAACACATTCGTGCATGAAAGGATCACGCGCGTAAGGAAAAGCTTGCAGCCATTTTAGCATGCGCTAAAGAAAAAGAAGGCGAAACAGGGTGCGAGACGGGGCTAATTGGTATTCCATGCTGAAGTGACTAGCGCAGGATGGGGCACGGGGCACCAAAGGGCGACAAGGACAAACACACTTGTTCTTGTCCTTGTGCTTGTCCTTGCGCTTGTCCTTGTCGCTATTTTGTGCCCCGTGTCCACTCCTGCGGTGGTCACTTCAGCATGAAGGCGAAAGCCTGCGCGCTCACGAGACGTTCATTAAATTACTTGACATTCTCATTCGAATGCGTTGTTACTATTACTTGTTTTCCCCCGCCAAAGGTCGCCGGTTCGAATGCCTTAATTAACTCTAATCAAATTACCTGTGCCTTAATTAACTTCGCCTTTATTAACGTAAGAGGTCGTGGGCTCGACTCCTACCAATGGTCGCGGGTTCGACTCCCATCAATTTTGGTGCCATAATGCCGGACGGTTAATTTTTCGATAACACCGGACATGGGATTTTTCGGTCCATGAGTCACTTAAGGCTTTAGCCTTAAAGCTTAAGGGGGTAAGTGGCCTCTAGTGAGCCGATGTAGGCGTCTACCGCATAGCATTATACAGAGGAGAGAGAGCGCGTAAGCGGAACTACCGGCATTTCTTCTCCTCTACTCCTATAGGCGTGTCGTGTTCGCTAGAAATGAAGGCTAAGTCGATTCGGACGCCATACGATAAAAGCTCACGCGCTACGTGTAAACGGGGATGCATCGCATCAAAGTGATGCATTGCGAAATTCGAGCCGCGCTGTCGCATTCACTTAAACGCCGACCGCTTTACCTCAAACTTAGTATTATATAGTTTCGGTGTTCTGGCGTCGTGTAACATAAAACTATTTCATTCTAATTTTATTCCAACCTCCTGACGTCTACTTTATGTAACCGCCGACGGAAGCGTCAGTAAGTAACTCGCAGCGTTGTTTGAACAGCCTAATCTAACGCTCTCCTCGTTTATAGAAGGCCACTTTTGTTTGCTTTGAAAGCAAATAGCGTTGCCCAACTCCACATGTTTTTATCCTCTAGTTAACTGACAACGGGCGAGGAGCGCTCAGAAGTGGAGTGGGCTTCGGTGGGTCCGAGCTAGCGCACTGGAAGTAGATCTCAGGTTGAGGAGGGCGGTGCCGGCGTCCGCGACTGGTTTACAGGCCCACGCGGGGGCTGGTCGAAAATGGCGGTGGCGTGCAGCCCCCCCCCCCCCCCCCCCCCCCCAGCCTCAGTAGGTTAAGAGTACTGCTAGAGCTGATCCTCAGCGAAGAAGAGTTGGCAGAGAGGTGTCATCACGTACTAGCCTAAAGGGCTTGAGTCTGTTATAGTGTCACACAAGTTCTTTCCTTATATATATATATATATATATATATATATATATATATAACCGAACCCACAACCTTCGCATTTCGCGGACACATAAAGGACACATAAATACCCAAGAAAGTGGATGGGGGAAACAGCGCCGCGGTAGCTCATTGGTAGAGCATCGCACGCGAAATGCGAAGGTTGTGGGTTCGGTTCTCACCGGCGGCAAGTCGTTTTTTCATTCACTTTAAAGCACGGCGAGCGCTTCGAAGTTGCTGCATAGAGAAAATTGCTGCCGCTGCTCGCACTTATCGCCAGCGGCCAAAATGCAAATTATGCTACGTGCACGTGCAGGGAGCGCAACAGACGAACACCTCACGCATGCGCCTGTAGGAGAAAGGAAGGAATGTCCCGGTCAACCTCGGGCAGAACTTACACTGCATGCTGGACAAAACAAAACAGTGGACGAAGCGGGAAAGAGGCGCGGGCTACATTGTGGTCTAGCTAGGTGTGCGCCCCTTGTGATATGCTATACCAGTTACTGTTTCATATTACCAACAAATTTGCGCTTACCTTTATGTGGCCTCAAATAACCACATTCATTGCTTGTTTTTGTGTTTTCATCCCTAAGGTACGACGTGGTTAATTTCGTCAAGTCCGAGGACGGAAAATACGGCATCAAGACCGTCGCGTCGTGGTCTGATAACCAGCTCACGGTGCTCAAGACGCCCGAGTGGAACGCACAGGGCAGCACCGAGGTTCCCGTGTCTGAATGTGGAAGGCCGTGTCCACTTGGACACGTCAAGGTATATGCCCTCGCGGTTTCACAAGTAGTTACGAGCACTGCAACTGTGATATTTGGTTTGATTTGTAACCACTATGTTGGCACGAATAATTGCGGCAAGTTCCATAAATTTTTAGACGCACGTGGGAGACCTTTAGAAGCTACGGCTGCTCGTGTTGTCGTCGTCATCGTTGCTATTGTTGTTGCTATTTTTATTATTGGTGCTGTCGTCGTCGTCATCGTTGTTGTTTTTGTTGTTGCCGTATTCGTCGCTGTCGTCGTCGTTCTTCTCGTTGCCGTATTCGTCGTTGTCGTCGTCGTCGTTCTTGTTGCTGCTGCTGTATTCGTCTCCTTCGTCTTCGTCGTCATCGTCGTTGTTCTTGTTGTTTATGTATTCGTCGTTGTTGTTGCTGCTGTATTCGTCTTCGTCGTCGTTGGCATTTTTGTAGTAGTAGTAGTAGTACTAGTACTAGTAGTAGTAGTAGTAGTAGTAGTAGTAGTAGTAGTAGTAGTAGTAGTAGTAGTAGTAGTAGTAGTAGTCGTCGTCCTCGTCTCCGGATGCTGCTGCTGTTTCCGGATGCTCCCTCTGGAAAACGGCCTGGCTTGTTTTAGTCGAAGACGAATTTCGCGAGCTTCGGCCTCAGCAGCGAGAGATAAGACCGCATCAAGCTTGCTATACGTACATATAAAAATGCAACTCTCGTTTCATGCCACTGGGCAAGCTATCAATGAAACGCGCTTGCTGTATTAACGATGTACCTGCCAAAAAAATATTGTAAGGGCTACAGACGATAAAAAAACTGAATTGATCCGTAATTCAGAAGAACAAGTTGAAATTGACGGTTGAACTGGGAAGTTCGCAATGCCAAGTTTGAACTGCTGTTCTCAATTTCACGTTGTATTCACAGGCAAAGAAGAAAATCGGCTTTATCGCGGAATCCCTAGTCCCTATATCTTTGCTTAGGGGAGTAGTCTTACAGTGTGCTCGGTTGGTGTTCTCGTGGTATTGTTTGAAGGATCTACATGCGGCGTAGGGTGTGTCTCGGACACTCCCACATCGCATGTCTTTTCAGTGCTCGTTTGTGGCACGTTGCAGGCATCGCCTGTATTTTTTTATAGGACGGAACGCAACTTTTCTACGCCGACGACCCGCAACATAGCGCTATGTTGCGGGTCGTCGGCGTAGAAAAGTTGCGTTCCGTGTGCGTCGATATCATCCTGTCGTAGCTAGCTTTCCAAGTACTTGTGTTTTTCGTGGTAGCTGCATCGGCATATCCGGCATATCCGGCTCCTCATCGTTTATCTCTCTTGTTCAGCGAAGCGGAGCCTTCGGGCGGCTTTACCATCAGTGGGTGTCGACAGGCCCGGTACGTTTCTTAACTAGAGCATGGGTTGTCTTCTAAGTGATGCCCGCGCCTTTCTGTTTAACCATTCACTTCCTGATAGACCGGAAGCCCCACACTGTGGCTAATAATTGCTACCGTCACGAACACAGCAATTTAAGCAGCGCAACTTTTATCTGACCTCGTATCATTAACAGTCTGCGCTCGCTCATAGCTTTACATCCGTAGATCCTCCACAGCATCATCTACATTCGGAGAAACCGCAGGACTTCGCGAACTGGAGCTGTGCTTTTATCACAAAGTCGTTGCTGGCACTTACAAATACTTCGAGTGGAACAGCAACAAGGCAGCTGTGATCGGGAATGCTCCGGGTACTATGGAGCTTGATGACTGGCTGATTTATTTTCCGGCTTTAACTTATTGCCTCCATCGAGATTAACTTTCAGTCAGTCAGTCTGTTTATTTCACATGAACCGAATGAGGCAATGCTGCCCTCCTAAAGCTGTGGGCGCCCTTTGGCAATGGCTACTCCGTTCACGTAATCCCGTTTCTTTTGCAGAAAGATACAGACAGAACGGTGGTCCGGCAACCCCTTCAGACAATGCAGTTACGAAAACTGCGCGTTAAAAATTCTAATAAATAAACACTCATGTCCCGGGAATTTTGTACAACACACCAGCTCACCGCAATGGACAGCACTTTCGAAAATTCCATTTCAGAAGGTCGACTTAGTTTCAAAGATACTTTGTTAGCAACGTCGGGAGGGCACTTACTTCTAACATGCATATGAGCGTTTACGAGGTTTAGTCAGCACTTACTACTCCACTACAGTAATGTATTGGTCCTGATAAAAACACTGCTTTAGAGCAAAAGCAAAGTTAGGACAAGTGCCGTTAATGTGTGTGTTGTTAGAAGGAAGTACCCTCTCGAGTTGCTGATTGAAACTTGATGAAACTGGGGCACTCTTTTGAAATATAATATTTTTTTTTTTTTTGAAAACGTTGCCCATCGAATTACGCTGGCTTATTGCGGTGAAGTACAATACATTTTTCCAAATGGCAATATCCGAAATTCCTGGACATGCGTAACGCAGCGTTTCTGCCCGCATCACCATCACCATAACGTCGTTCAGGTAATACAACCGTATGACCTGAAATTTCATCCGCTTAGAAGTCATGTAGGAAAAGAAGCACATATGCTGCTCTGTTAAATAATTAAATGTTTGGAATAACGGAACGTTAATATTTGTATCTCTAATCAGCCCCGAAATGCGCTATTTCTTTAAGCCGCAGAACTACTATCTGTGAGTACGGTATTATCCTGTCTCGGGTATTCTTTTTCTCTTCTTTTCTTTCTTTTTTTGGGCCTTGCTGTCAGCTCGAGACTCGAATTTTCCAGAAATGGGCACAAGGGCCTTGTGAAGACCACAATTATAACTTGGTCGGTGGCCACAAATGGTGAAAAGACAGCGAATAGATATGGACACTTTCCGAATGCAGCAGCCATGGGTGTTAAGTTTTTCCCTACTCTCACCGCTCTTGAAGCGGCGTCTGCTACAACTACTGAAGCCGGACGTAAAAAGGGGAGGCGAAGAAGTCACTATATTTACGTGCCGGTTGTTCTCCTTGCGCAGGTCCACGAATCGATCACAAACCCGTGTTGCAGGTCCACGAATCGATCACAAACCCGTGTTGCTGGAAATGCATACAGTGCGCCGACAACCAGTACGTGGTGGACGATTACATCTGCGCCCAGTGCAAGCAGGGAACGTGGCCGAACGAGAACATGGATGGTGGGTTGAGCCTTAATTATACATAGAGCCTTACGTGCATGCCACTATCGAGCCTTAAGGATGTATAAATTTAGAGTACCTTGTAGATAAAACTGTTGTGTGCACTCGAAAGGTCTTGCTCAGCAGCTCTTAGAAATAGGTGCGCGTTAAAAAAAACACAGGCTGTCGAAATTAATCCGGAGTCCCCCACTACGGCATGCCTCTTTACCATACCGTGTTTTGGGCACGTGAAACCTCACAATGTTTTGTTTTTTTCTTTTCTTAACAGCTAGCTAATTTAAAGACAGACATGACCTGTAACCGGTCGTGCACGCTGTTCAGGTGATACCACGGACTAGCAAAAAAATGTTACGGACCAAGCATTGGCGCAACGGCGCATGGTCTTATGTTAACCGAATCGCGCACATAGTCCGTCCAAGTGAATCTCGATTGGAGATCCCATGAATGAAGTCGTTGCCAATAGCAGGCTAATTGCACTGGGACCTACCTATACCAACTACAAGGGAAACTTGAGAGAGTTGGGGGTGCTTCATGTTTTGGAAAGTAACAGCGCTAAACGGACAAAGACTTAGGCACAGAAGGGCACGACATTCAGAATTCCCCCACAACTTTCGCAATAAGGTGTTCGTCAATCACTGTATACACATAAAGAGCACACACCGCACTCTCAGAAGCTGTTAAACGCGGCGACACTTTAATTTCTTGTTTTTACTAAAAAACGTTGAGGGCATTACACCTTGAAAGAGCGTTAGAGGGAATCCGATAGCCCGACAGACACCTAGCACCAGTGCTACCGGCGTACTCTCTGAGTAAAACGTGTTTTTTACATCGCTTTCGCTTCCTGTGCCCCAACGACGTCCCGCAGCTTGTAAAAAAATTCCTGAGCAAGAACGTTTCACAGGCTCTCGAAACATGCCTCCCGCCGCCCCCCCCCCTCCCTCCCCCACCAAGCGTTCGCATTATTACACGCTCGCAGGTTGTGACTCGATCCCTCAGAAGTACGCACAGTGGACCGAGACCGCGTCCATAATGGTCCTGGTCATCTCCGTCCTGTCCATTACAAACACCGTCTGCACGACGGCCATCTTCATCCGGTACGCCCGCTCGCCCATCGTCAAGACGACGTCGCGAGCGCTGTCGTTCCTCGTGCTGGCGGGTGTCCTGCTCAGCGAGGCGGGTACCTTCGCCGTCGTCTCTAAGCCTTCCGTGACGTCCTGCCTCCTCGAGCGACTCTGCCCCGTGCTGGGGGTGGCCACGGTGTACGCCGCCATCTTCGCCAAGACCTACCGGCTCTGCCGCGTCCTGTCGTTGGCCGAGAGGCAGGGCTTCCCTGCGGCCGTCAACGCGAGAGTCGTGAGCAGCGGGACGCAGCTTGCCATCGCGGGAGGCCTGGTCGCCCTGCAGTTCTTCACCACGGCCGCCATGCTCGCCTTCCAAAGACCGGGAACCGTACAAGTAGGCCATTGTGGCGCGTATCTGTGTGCGCCCGAAAGTGCAGTTGCGTGCTGGTGCCGTTATGAGAATGCCATCTTTGTTGTCTATAAAGTGTTTCTCTGCGTCTGTGCAAGAGGGCTCACATAGCAAGTAAGAAGCGATTCTCTGAGACTGCGTGAAAAGCATATGCCCAAGAAACTATTGTCCAGGAAGTGCACTACTGCTCTATTTCAATTGGTTATGTTGGAATCGATGCAAATTACGGCTTCGAAGCGGAAAAAGTAATAATGAACGTGGGATATAGTATACCTAGCTAGCACATTGTTACAGATGTTGAGAACTCAGGTTTGTGTGTCTATGGTGCGCTCGCAACATTCGCCTACACATACGTACGTTGCTATGACTGATTTATTTATTTATCACTGGCTATACTATTCAACAATATCGTTGTTCCAAGGAGATGTGGCGAAATACTGACATAAACTGGATCTTAGTTATTGTTTAGCTCTTATAACGTAGAATCCAAAATTGGTCATTTGCAAGACGTTGTTTCGAAAACACACTGCGGTCCTTGCACTTACCATCCGCACTCCTGCCGCAGATCTACCCGGCACCGAATCGTTCTGTTCTCATCTGCGACTCGACCGACCTCGCCCATTTCCTGCCGTGGGGTTACAACTTCCTCCTGATGGCCCTGTGCACGGTGTGCGCCTTCAAAGTCAGGAATCTTCAGACCAGCTTCAACGAGGCCAAGATGATCGGTTTCGCGATGTACGCGACGGCGATCACATGGGTCGCTTACCTGGCCGTGTACGTCGGCAGCGAGAACAACCGAAAGTTGTCGCTCTGCCTCGCCATCAGCGCGTCCTCTCAAGTGCTCGTCGCGCTCCTCTTCCTGACCAAGATATACGCCCTCCTCTCCGAGCCCGTGAAGAACGCCTGCTGCTCCGCGCTCGGCGCTCGACCAGAAGCAGCCAGCACTGTCTCGATAGTCCAGGAGCTCGGACGTGGGGGCCCGCAGAGCTCCAGCGGGTCGCTCGAGAGTTTGGCTCAAGATAAAATAAACTGATGCGCTCTGTGCTCGTGCGTAAGCGTATCATGACGGCAGCTTCGTAAGAACATGCGTCGCCGCGTCGCTTTCATTTTCTTGTTCGCCTGACTCTTGCCTATTTGTGCAAGTGCAGCAGAGATTTTCAAAAAGGAACGTAAAGTTCAAAGTATGAGGGTTATCGACTTCTGCTCCAGTATGTTTCTTTTTTTTATTCGGACAGTTTACTATGCGGCATATGTAACAAAAGGAAAGGGTGCACACCCTCGTCTTATAGAAACAGCAACAACAACTTCAGAGCTATAGAACTTGTCTGAGAGCTATGTGTATTGTCTTACAGATTATAAGTGCCGTTCTGGTTGATAATTTACTAAATACAAAATAAATCAGCTGCATAAGAATTCAGTGTAATGAGATCCTTGTGAGAAACTTATTCGTCTCAGTGAAACACGATGCACGTTATGGTCATCTGCGTTATTTTCCTATCATTTAAAGCTGTCGTCTTCAGAGAGTTCAACGCTTACAACTCCAACTGTGCACTTGTATCGCCCGCTCTGTCTATGAGGTCATCACGAAAAGAAAATAAACAAGAGGGAAAAAAAGAAAGCTGTCGGTAAGTGTCTCATTCTTTCTCCAAAAAACGAAGCAGTATGCAGCTTTGGTTGGGAATTGGCAATAAGTTTTGACCGCAATCTCATATCGATCGTATGCCGGTCCGAGCTGCTGAACATGAGATAGCACGGCGCCACTTCCTTCTTTTTTCCATTTTATTTTTTACTCAGCGCTTCATTCCTTTACTTTTCTCTTTCCCACCATCGACGAAGAAACCAACTGCCCGCTGCGGCGCCCACTTGGTCATCGCAACAGGATTGAATAACGAGAGCCCGAGACTCCGGCTCGACGCTCTGTTCCGATGTAATGTAGCTCGTCAGTGGAATCGTGGCGTCATGCACGTGTCCCTGCGACGCGTGCGTTCCTCCGCGAGCAGGTATCTACTTATTTTCGAGCCGTCTCGGAGGCAGTGTCAAGCGCCGGACTAATTTAGGAATCATTTATATTATGGAGTCCAACGTTCCAAAACTGCACGGTGAACTATAAGGGACGCCGTAGCAAAGAGTTCCAGGTTGATTTCGACCACGTGGGGTTCTTTAAGCGGACACTAAAGAGAAACACCTTAACCTGTTTATCACTGATAAAAATTGTGCTGTTGCGGTCTTTGCCGTATGCCGAGCACAGCCGGACAAGCCGCAGGAGAGAACTGAGCGGTGACTCCCATGGCGGGCGCGATAACAACCTTTATGTCATGTCAGCACGCAGCCTACATGTATAGCGAACACTCATGTGAAAAATGACGTCACTTACAGACGTTTCCTACATCAGGGTCACAGCGCCAGTGGACACGTGACACGTGGCATAGGCGTGACACGTGGTGGCGCTATCACCGAAAAAATCTCCTTTCAAAACTGTACTTTCGCTCATTTCGCGGTAATAGCATGATTGTTACAAAAGACGATTTAGGCCAAGCTAGCCAACACCAAAACCGCAGTGCCGGTACGTCAGTGTCGCGTGACGAATTTCAAGCTATTTTCACCTATTTGTTTCATCGTGTCGTAGCAGAAGTTCTTGAAACTTGCTTAAGTACACAGTCTTTGGCTCTTTTAGAACTTAATGTAGCCCGTCTTTATCGATAGCAAGTTAACGAGGTCCGAGAAAACGCCTCCGAAAATCTATAAAGTCACTTATCTACAGCTGACTACACGGCGAGGTGGCTGGAGAAGTTGACAAGTGCGTCGCCATCTGCCCTGCGTTTTTTTCTTCTTGAAGTCATGTCTGGCTTACCTAACCTCCTCTAACGGTAAGAGTGACATTTTCTTTTATTTTTTGGTATTGTAGAAGGGTAACCCAATAATGCAGCTCAGCTTGTTTCTTTACTTCTACAGTTCCTTAACGATCACCTAAACCTAGGCTTTCGAGCGATTCAGCATTTTGCTCCCCCAATGGAATCCGGCTGCCGCCACCGGGAATGAATCCTGCGACCTCGCGTTAAGCAGCACAACGCCATCGCCTCTGAGCAAAGGGCACATCCCAACAGGAGTGAAGTAAAAAAAAAAATTGTGCACGCCTCCAGTAGCACCGCAAGAAGTAGCAGACACACGTCAAGATCACGATCGAGATCGCGGTCACGTTCCCGAAAACGCGTGAATTACGCTGAAGTGGCCGTCAGCTCTGGCAGTGCCAGCGTCGGATCGGCAGAAGCAGTAGCCGTAAGAGCCCTCGAGAGCAAGCTACAAAATCAACAAAGCCTCATAGACAGACTATTCCAAAGATGCAAAGAATACGAACATGGAAGCAAGCAACCATTTACAACGCTAACCACAGAGGCAGTTGATTCCGCGATCGAAGCTAGAGTTCATAAGACCCTCCAGACTTTCGAGCACGTCTTCACAAGAACATCCTCACCCTGATTGGAAACATCACCAAGCCAACCGTAGAGAATATTGCGACCCTTAACACCCAAGTCACCACCCTCGCAAATCAAGTCACCACTCTCACAAGCCAGATCGCCGGCCTAACAGCCCAGGTCAACAATTTCATAGCACACGCAAAGAACAGTTATGTCACCGAGTCCTACCTCGACAGCCTTCTCAACACTACCGAGCAGGATAGAAAGAAGGCTCGCACGAACAGTCGCAATGCCTCCCGCTAGATCTCACCCAACCATGAAGCTGCCTGTGAAACTGAAGAGCCTCATGATGGCGACACCTAAAACCACAACAAAGAGCCCGCAAAGAACTCTGTGCATCTGGCAATGGAACTGTCGATCCTTCCGTCCCCGGCATGCAAACCTACAAGAACTCGTCAAACTGGACCACCCTAATGCAATTGCCCTACAGGAAACCAATACCCACAACGTTCGACTTCAAGTATACACCGCTCATACACAAACTCAACGCACAGCCATCCTAACCAAGAAAACGCTCACAACGCAGGAACACGAAATAGAAGACATCCCAATCGAGCACACCCTAGTGGCGATCCTACCAGACAGAAAAACGCAGCAAAGCCTCTTTATCACCAGCATACACAGCCCTCCTCGTAATCAACTTCCGGAATTCGACCACTTTGTCCGTGAACTCAGGAAACGCCCGAAAGGCCATCAAGTTGTCATAATGGGAGATTTCAACGCCCCACATACAGCGTGGGCTTATCCAAACATCACCAAGAAGGGAGCCCGAGTGCACGACACTGCTCAACAACACCGGCTGGCCCTCTGGAACGACCCACTTAAGGCCACGAGAGTCGGGAATAGTGTCTCCAGGGACAAAAACCCGGACCTTACGTTCACAGCGAACGTCCACTGGGCCGAGTGGAGTCGACTCTCGGAGACGCTCAGAAGCGACCACCACATTACCCAACTTGACATCGCGCATAACCGGAAACCAACCAAGACTGGAGTCGCTCGACTAATAGACTGGAAGTCCTTTAGAGACAACCTAAGCGGCAACACAACAATCGACGACATCGACCATTGGCTCAGGAGCCTTCTCATCACCGCAGAAAACCACACCAAGAGCATCCAACTAAGCGCCAACACCCCCGCAGTCGACGCGCATCTCCTTCATCTCTGGGAGGCCAAAAGAAGCCTCCTGAAGAGGTGGAAGAGACAAAAGCTCAATAGCAAGCTTAAGCAACGAATCGCCCTTCTCACCATACAGGCCGAAAATTACTCGGAGCAACTTAGCAGGTGTTACGTTTCGCCTACGACGCGCGGTATAGCCGGCGCGGATGCAACGGACGCCGGGGCTTCGTTCAAAGCGGCGGACATTTTGGCCCGTTCGGAGCTGCCGCAAAGCCTCCCCGCCAAGCGCGTCCAGGCGTGTTTCAGTGCCACGTGTCTTCGTGTGTGCGTGTGTGTGTGTGTGCCCACGCTTGTCAAAGCGCGGCAGCCGGGGAGAGGAGCTCTCCAAGTGTGAAGCGAGGAGGTCTGATCGGCGCCGGCTCGGCGATGCGTCACTACACTCGTTTCAACGTGTCTCTCAGCGTGTCCGTGGCGCCGTCACGTGCGCCAGTGACGAGGCGTTCCTTCTTGCCCTCAACTCCGAGAGTATAAGAGCAGCTGCTCCCGGACGCCGAGAGAGGCTCCGATTTCTTCTGTTGAGTAACGTGCACTCCCGTCTCTCCACTTCGGTCGACCTGACCGGCCGCTCTTTTGCGATGTTAGAATAAACAAGTTGTTCTGTTACCAGTTGACTCATGCTTTGCCGGGACCTTCGGATGCTTCCAGTGCCCCAGGCCGCCAGGCCAACGCTACCCTTGGGGCTTGCGACCCATTTGCAACAACGGGCGTCAGCACTGAGGTTCCAACACAGGCAAAACTGGCACACCTTTTGTGACAGCATACAAGAAACACAGAACACCAAGAAAACCTGGCATTTCCTACGCGCTCTCTTAGCTTCCGATCGCACCAAGACGCAACAGAGACACGATCTGCGCAGACTGATCCACAATCACACTCGTTCGAAGCATGATCTCCTTCGTGAGCTTCAGAAAAAACTTAGCAGTGACGAGCCCACTTCATCAGCGCGCGGAAAGACGTACGACGGTGCACCAAACCCAGATCTCGATCGACCATTCACCCAGGCAGAGCTCCATGCAGCCTCAGCCAAACTCACTAGAAACACAAGTCCCGGCAAGGACAGAATAACTAATAAGCTCCTACGCAACCTCCCGCAATCTGGCACTACAGCACTGCTACAGTACCACAATGACTGCTGGGAAAAGGGGGACCTGCCAGCAGCCTAGAAGCATTCGGAGGTCACCATGATCCTCAAATCCAACAAACCCCTTCGCATCGAAAACCTCCGTGCCATTTCCCTCATATCTTGCGTTGACAAACTCCTCGAGCACATGGTGCACGAAAGGTTAACACCATATTTCGAGGACAACGGGCACTTGCCGCACACCATGTTCGGATTCCGACAGCATCTGTCCACTCAGGACGTACTCCTTCTCCTCAAAGAAGACTTGCTTGACTACCTCGATCTCAGACGCAAATCTTCAATCCTGGCAATCGACGTAAAGGGAGCATTCGACAACGTGAGCCACGAAGCCATTCTTCGCAACCTTGAAGATACAGGCTGCGGAGCTCGGATCTATAACTACATCAGCAGATTTTTGACACACCGAACAGCAACAGTAGGCGTCTGCAACCTCCGCAGTAATAAATTTTGTCTACCCAACAAAGGAACCCCACAAGGATCAGTTATTTCACCCCTCCTTTTCAATATTGCAATGATCATGCTACCGAAACAGCTGAACCAAACCTATGTCATGCCCTTTACGCCGACGACGTCACGCTCTGGACTAAAGCACCTACTGCTGGACAACAAGAACGCAATCTACAAGGAGCCGTCGATACTATCGAAAGATACCTCCGAGACTGCGGTCTAAAATGCGCACCCGAAAATTCGGAGCTTCTCGTCCTGAGAGCACGGACACGAGGAAGACCACCCAACTATATCGAACCCGATCCTAGCGTCTCGGTCAACGGAACCAAAATCCCTACAGTTGACTCTCTTCGCGTACTTGGACTTCACCTCCACAAGGACCGTGACATATATGCGCCAATATTTTCAAAAAGCTACTTGGCGTTGCCCCGCGATAAGTATATGTATGTGTGATGACTAATGACAGCATCAGGCTGCTACACTGGACGACCGAGCGTCAATCCTACCATTAATCACGTGATCGTTTTATTTTCTCTAAGTAAGCTATTTAGCAAGACAGCACCAGCAGCCACGGTTAGCGAACTGCAAGAGCGTTAGGAATCATCTAGTCTTTTTATTAGCTGTATAAACTGCTATAAGCGTTTGCTTACTAACTGAATGAACAAGCACGGTGTCACGCGGGCACAGGCAAACGTGAACACATCTTACTCGATGACCGCGGACACGCGCTGTCAGAACTCTGGCGGGATAAAAGGAGAAACCGTATGGAACGTCACTTCTTCACTGATTGCACCCGTAAGTAGAATGATGCCGCAAAGGTATTTTTCTAACCAGTTAGCTGTTGCTTCCAAAAGCTCAGCTACGCATCGGCGCACCGTCATTTCTTTTCGGAGCTGTCTTTGTTTCAGACGCTTTAAACGTCTGCATTGCACTGAGGTTACACGACAGCATCAAAAGCCCGTGCAACAAGGGACGCAAGCTGTGGGACTTCAATGTTGTAAAAACGTTCCCTTTTCGTCACATAATTATTCGTCCGTACACCTGCAGCATAGGCGTGTCAAAAGGTGTGCACGATTGGCGCCGCGGTAATTTGCGTCCCTACTCGAATGAAGCGGGAACGCCGATTCGCGTTGGCTTTTTCATCGCTTAATTCGTCATCGATGAGTGCACACGCACTCCGGCTCCACAATTGCCTACACGTAGCTCATGACGAGCCGCAAAATCGATGCTTCTCAGCGGCAGCCGTCAAGCGGGATGATGATGAATGCGGTGTTTTGTGACGCAAATGCCAAGTATCCATGGCCTAAAGAGCGTTAGGCGAGTGCTAACGAGTTTGCACTTGTGGCAATGAATTACGAGAGGTGCAGATGGAAGTGGCTGTAAAGGAGCCTAAAAAACACTCGCTGTAATGCGCATAAAATCTATATGTAATAAGATTATGCCAATGACTGATGAGGTGTACTACGAACACGAAATTAAAAAAAATAAAATTATGGGGTTTTACGTGCCAAAACCACTTTCTGATTATGAGGCACGCCGTAGTGGAGGACGCCGGAAATTTCGACCACCTGGGGTTCTTTAACGTGCACCTAAATCTAAGTACACGGGTGTTTTCGCATTTCGCCCCCATCGAAATGCGGCCGGCGTGGCCGGGATTCGATCCCGCGACCTCGTGCTCAGCAGCCCAACACCATAGCCACTGAGCAACCACAGCGGGTCACGAAATTAAGATACATTGCGAATGAATGATATCATATACTAAAGCATGGCTACGCCCGAAGGCGAGGGGATCGAATCCCGGCTTGCGGCGGCCGCATTTCCATGGGAGGTGAAATGAAAAAAACGCCCGGGGGGCATGCGTTGGGCGGACGTTAAAGAACCCCAGCTGGTCGAAATTAATCCGAAGTCCCCCCACACGGCGTGCCTTATAATCATATTGTGGTTTTGGCACTTAGAAACACCGACTTTTTTTAGTACTAAAATATGTCAGAGGCAAAAATTTGCAAGGGCCACTATTGCCAGAACAATGCACTTGAAACGCAAATGCCTTGAGCCATGTGTTATGCAAACCACTACTATCAAGCGGAAAGTTCGCTAGTGAGAAACACACAAAGGTGTTTTACATGACCAACTCAACTCCACTTATTCCTCCTAATCTCAGCTAGAATTATATCTGCTGGAACGTGATAAGCTTTTCTATCTTATCGTTATGTTTGTTATTCTTTCTTTTCATCGCTGGCTGCAGGCTCTTTAAATTTTTCTTTTTCCCTTCCAAATTTCGCCGCTGTATATTAGTACTGGCGCTTTGTTCTTTTCAAGGATAGCTATATAGCAGAACGAATGCGAGGAAAAGAAAACATTCGAGGGCGGCGGAGGATTACTGTGGGTGACGAGGATAGGAAATTTCCAGGCACACAGCGCGTGTTCGTTTGACGCAGGTAATGGGTGACTGGAGATCACTGCGGGAGGCCCTCTTCCTGTAATGACGCCTAATTGGGCTGATCAGAAAAACGCGCGTTTTAGCATACAATCGCCGCTCTGCACTGCCACCGCTATATGCGATTGCCAAGGGTTCCACCTGCGCACGTACAGCACGTCACGAGACTGTGAACGTCACCCCTGCCATAGCCGGAGCGCGCAAGCTTGGAGGCGAAAAGCCCTGTCGGGGTCTGTTTATCGCAGGCGTTTGCAACGATCATCTGCTTGAACCAAGTGACCTATTGTGTACTCTCGCAAAAGCGAAGTGAGCAAAGAGTTTGCATCCGTTCGTTAGAACGAGGTCTTTACTTCGGCGGCTTCGGAAAAAGCGATTCTTGTATCCACATCGGCAGGCTCGTTGCAGGCATACTGCAATGTCCGGGTGCCCGCTGGAAAGTTACTCAGTGACCGTTTCGTTGCGCAAGATGGAATAGCTGTGTGGCGTTTATGGCCATGGGCATAATACTGGCCTCTTCTAGTTTTTTTTTTTTTTTTTTCTGCCTGGGCTGCCGCGCGGCATAATGTAGGGGTGAAATTATATGCGGCCCGTCTCATGCGGATACTTTAACAGCGACTTATGAAACGTATTGTCCATGATCCATCGTTCATAGCCATCAGGTTGATTGGTTATTAAGGTGCATTTTCACGGACCGTCTTTGTCCCAGAGCATATGCATGTCCTCTTTCCTTAAAAAAAAGAGAGAAAGAAAGAAAAGAAATTAATGGAAAACACCCATGCCTTGCATTGCGGATTTGGCATCACAAAGTATATATATATATATATATATATATATATATATATATATATATATATGTATGTATGTATGTGTGTGTGTGTGTGTGTGTGTGTGTGTGTGTGTACACACACACACATATAGTTCACTCACGCACTGTCAAGCAGGGGACGATGCAAACAGCTTTCCGCATGGCAACTAGTTTTGCTGCTGTTGAAGACGGCCTGTGGGCCGTTTTGAACGGACTAAAGCTGCTTATCTAGTTGGTGGTATCGCAAAGACCGCTGTTGAGCCGCATAAAGTGACGGATCTGCCTGCGTGTGAGCGCTGTTTCATTGTTGCATGGGCCCCTTGTGCCACTGGGCCACCTTGCATGTAAACAAGGACGCATTCAGCACTGTAAACTTATGATCGCGTCCATTCTCACACTCAAGAGATGTTTGAGCGTAATCGAATGATGAAAATTAGTCACCTCTGCAACTAACGCCTAGCGCCATCATACTCCTTAGCTAATAGACACAATAACTCATTCTACGTTGACATGTAGTGTATCTACAACACACGCTGTCCGGAGACGTGGATTGTTCCTATACCAGAAAACAGTTATTACTTTTAATCAATAACCTTACGTGTTCCCCCGCCTGTTAAACAAATTTTCAGAGAATAGTGCTGACCTCACCCAGCTACCACGGGATGACATCTTTCTCTACCAGCTACCACGGTTGCCCCATTCTTTTTTGTAAGGAAAGGAAACAATCAATTGTTTGATTTGATTTGATTTTGATGAATGGCTTGAGTACTCACAAAGCATTTCTGAGCTGATTTTAAGTATTCGCTGTCAAAGTACGGATATCTATTCACCGCTTATTATTACCCCTCATCGTCGCTTTTGTTAAGAAAATTTGCAAACTCGCACATTCTTCGTGTAAGAAAAGCCCCTGGTGGCGAGCGCGGGCTAAATCCCTGACAATCTTTTCTCGTTCCGGTATCTCTTCTCCTTTCTCGCTATCTTTTAAATGCGTAAGCATTTCTATGCCTGCCCAACAAGCAAACACGTCCCTCCGCCACGTAAAAGATCGCTTTCAAGATAAGAGCCGCAGCAGCGAGTGAATTGAACTTCCCGCTGCCTCTCGCGTCAACACGAACTAAGCGGCGAGAACGCAGCGCACACGAAGCTATCAGCACTCGGTGCACTCTGTCCACCATCGCAGACCGCTTTCAAGATAAGGCCTGCGCCACCGCGCCATACGCATCCGCCGCCGGTGTACAGGTGACCGAAGTTCATATCGACGCGGAAAAGGAAACAGAACGCAGGAAATTTTATTGCCTCAGTGACTTTTTTAGTGCTATTTTCAGAAGGTATATGGCTGGCTCATCCCTCGTGTTCGCTGCATTGAATGTTTTTTCTAGCACTAGGTGGCCCGCTGCGAATTTCCGTGATCAAACAAGCGGATGATAACGTCATCGACCACGTCTGCGTGCGCGGTCTCGTACTACAGCACGCATCGGTCAGTGCTGAACTTCTACGAAGCAGCGGCATCATCCAAACGCACCATCATATAACATGAAGGAGCATTACCACTACCCGCCTCTTCTTCGCCATCTCATACCGGTCTCAGCATTTCAGTGTTGAGACCACGTTTCTCCGTTTGGCGAATCTTTTGCAGTGTTTCTCGCTACTGTACCAAACACAGCAGCACACGACGACGAAACAGCGGTCGATTAGTAGCAAATGCTTACGCATCATTTAGATAACTCCCACAGGAGATTCTGTGCGTATTTTTTTCCTTCTCACTAGAACCTCACGTACGCACTACCCTCGGCAATGATTTGTTCAGGCACCGCTGAACATACCGTAACGGCACACTCCCGAACACGGCCTTGGTGGTGGCTGAAACAATAACATGAAAAAATAAAGAGGAATGCGAAACCAAAGTCGACGCGAGCGCGCGCATATGGCGAAGCCAGAGCAGTGGTGCGTGTACGACGAACGTCACAGGCTGCTTCGCTCCAACATCCGCGGGAGGTTCGTTTAAGCGGCTTGCGTTGGTTATTGGAGAAATAGACTGTAAAAAACACAGAAAAACAAACATTGAAGGAGTCTGACAATTCAGCGAAACATACAGGTCTCGACGACGAAGTCCGATGCTCTTGGAGTGCTCGGTTCCTTCCGTACTTCTCTCTTTCAATCGTGCGGGGTTTTGAGGGAAAGTACGTTACCGCATTAAACACGGCAAGCCAGAGGCTCTGAAAGAACTCAAAAAGCCCAAAAATTTCCTCTTTCGAACGCCGCGTGTGAACGTAGGCAGGCAACGAGTGACACTGACGTTGCCTGAACAAGGGAACACACCTGCCCGCGTAAACTCGCGCTGAGGCCCATAGATGGCGTCGAGTGCGGAGTCTGGGAGTGCGACATTGGAAGAGTGAGGGCCGAGTCGACACATGCGACTCACGCGCTCTATCACGAATTGAGCGCGCGCGAGGACATTAAGCGGCAATCGTCGACAATACGCGGAAGTTGATGACATTGCCTTCTTTGTTTCTTTTTTTTTTTCACCGACGGTGGTAATTGTGCAGCACGTGCGCGCAAAACAAAGGTTGCGATGAGCGAGCAGAATCATCGGAACCAACGGCGGAGGAACTCTGGCTGTGCTCGCTTGGAGTGAGTGTGCGCATGTAGGTGCGAGCGAAGAGTGCCGAGCTGTGTTTGACGCCGGCAGATGTCGGCTTGTAGCGGTGGCGGGGATAGTGGCTTGTGGTTCGAGTGCGCTCCGCAAAGTACGACGCCCATACAGCTCTACGTGCTGCATCTGCTTCAATAACGACACTGCGGGAAACGTTCCGTGCTTCTTGCTGCAACGAAAGAAGTGGCATGCTCCTCAGAAAACGTGCAACCGTGCTCCGATGAGAGCTTCGTCTGGGTCGGTGAGTGCAGACGCGTGAATTGCGTCGCCGCAATTATCATCAAGGCTCTGCCGGACATTGTAAAGTGAGGAGGTCACCTCGAGTTTGCTGAAAAACTGCCGCTCGGTCTGGTGCTAAATGTGCAGGCTGAGGTATGGGACACGTGACTCCTTGAACGAAAGCAGCAAAAGCCGTCACGTGAAAAATCTGTAGTCCCTGAACATGAGACGCAGACGCGTAAGCATATTTAAATTGTTTACGCCACCTATAAATTTTCAGTTTCGTTAGGTACCACTTTGTTCACACTCTATAGCCTGCCTAATGCCCCCACTGTGAAAGCAAGGCAAAACGCTGCGTAGTAAGCAACGGCGGTCCTACTTAGCACCCTTTCTAACTATGTATCGTCCGCCACAGATCGGTCCGCCAGCTAACATCTGTTCAAGAAGACTAGGATCTAAACCAGTTGTTTCACAGGTCTGATGATTCCTACGAGAGGATGCTTATATGTCTCGCCAGGTCAGGGCACAGTAAAGACATAGACGGGCTACTCGCAGGCAACCCGTTTAGAGACACTTGAGACGCCCCTGTACACGTCCGCTCTCGAGGAGCCGAGGTTGGCGTGATGAGCCACTTGGATTTTCTCATGCCACTGTTAACCCTGGCCCTCTTCGCCGCTCGGTGCTTCTCGATCACCTACTACTACAAGGCGAACGAACCCGAAGACTTCCTCATCGGCGCACTGTTCCCCGTTCACCGACCTCCCTACACGCGCCAGAACGTGACGAGGCTCTGCGGAGAAACTTGGGAGCGACCGGGCATCCAGAGGGTAGAGGCGGCTCTCCAGGCCATCGACGAGATCAATAGTCGAGACGATCTGCTGCCCAACTCGACGCTGGGTATACAGATACGAGACTCGTGCTGGTTTTCGCCTATAGCGCTGGAGCAGGCCTCGCACTACATCCCGCTTTCGGCCTGGACCGGGGTCGAGTACCAGGAGGAGCCGTACCCGTACCAGCGCCGTAGCTCAGAGGAGTGCGAAGAAGAGGAGTCGCCCAAGAACCTGGTGGCCGTCCTCGGCCCGCTGGCTGCGGCCGGCGCTTCGGAGGTCAACAGCCTGCTGAGCCTATTCCGCATTCCTGAGATTGGCTACTCGACGATGGGACAGGAGTTGGGACTCCGGAGCAGGCTGGGCTTCTATGTCAGTCTAGTGCCCATGGAGCAGGCCCAGGCCAGAGCCATGGTAGACCTTGTGCGCTACTTCAACTGGACCTACCTCTCGGTCGTCTACACGGAAGGTGAGGGAACGTTTCGTTGAAAGTTTCATAGCCGTGCGTGAATTGTCGTAGTGGATACCGTTGTGATCAATAGTCGTCGAACAATAAACGTCGCTGGAGCCATTGTTTCTACAAGGTGACTTATCTTCCTCAGGGAAGCAACTGCTTTCTTTGGCAGCCGTTTATGTACGCAATTGCTCAATTTCCTGTACACTATAACACTTGGCCTTCCCTTACCCTACTGTAAGCACCAGCTTATTCTCCTCCCCCATTAAAAGTAGGCGAGGATGAGCTACGCGTACATGAATACTGCCAAAGAAAAGCAGTTGTTACCCTGACAAAGACTGGTCCCTTTGTCGAAACGTTGGCCTTAACGACATCCCTTGTTCGTACCACTGTCGAACATTTGAAATGTCGATCTTCCTGTGAACTTTTGCCTGGTTAGGACACACTTGAACATATTCATAGCCGTAAGCTGATGTTTTCCGAGACCTAGCTGCAACGCATTGAGCGGTGTTTTACTCAATGCCAGTGGGTAGGAGGACGATTGTCCGCCCGCGTTGTTACCAGTGCCTTCTGCCATTGCTATTCAAGCATAGTGCGTTTCTATAACATACAGCATATATCCTTCACTCTGTGGTGTAGTACAAATTGAGCGCGACGAACTTTCTTGTTTTCCAAAGAAGAAATCACTGCGGGACGGTGTCATGCCCATGCCACATGAGAGGCTTGACCATACATCGCCATCACTTATACGACGAAAGCAGAGTGTGAAAACGCTCATGTACCGAGATACTTAGGCACGCTAAGAAAACATCAGCAGGTCTAAATCCATCTGGACACCTCCACCCCGATGTATATCCCCAGCAAAAAACTGCTAACATTTGTTAGTCGCGGTAACTGTGGTTGCTGTTGCTTCGCGTCAGGTTAGCGACCAGATCGCTTACCCACCCAAAAAATGACAGTTGGTCGCAACGCTATTCTGAAACAGTGCTGACTACAGGAAAATAAACAGAAGAAATACAGAGCAGGCGCTATGTGAACTGCCGGTTTATCTTAAGTTGCATGAAATATGTAGCAAAAAAAAAGGCTAAAATGATGATATCACAACAAGTGTAACATACATTCCTAATTCTAGAAATAGAACCACAAAAAAGCTTGGTCGTCTGAATGAAAGTAGCTCTTAACGAAAAATTGCCACCCACTTCCAATAAAGCAGGAAAAGCAAGAAAGCAGAAAAAGGGATGTTTGAACACACCAAATTGGTTTATTGAAAGTAAGAACAGGCTGACTATATTCATCGTAACGCCATGTGGTCGCTAATTCAAATATTGTTGATGAACTTCTGACCGTAGAGAAGCATCCTATGAGCAGCGCCTGCATGTGTTATGGGAGGATATGTAATTGGACATATGGACTTCTTTGTTATTAATTATGTACGACTGCATGGTCCTGGAGAACCGAGCAGCATGTGCAAAGCTCGTGGTAAAGAGCCTTATTACACATCATGTAGTGCGAGTCTCATTACACGACAAAGAGCTATTGTAGCCAGTTACTATCACATTCTCTACTCGTATTTCAAATTCTGCGTCTTCTGTGTGACACGTGTACCAACTTCCCTTTCTGCTTTAAGCAGAAGTTGGCTTTTTGCCTGTGTACCGACCTTCTCGTTAATATTTTGTCAATATTACTACATATTTTGTCAACATTACTACATTACATTGATGACACAGTGGCACTACTTGTCATTTTCTTTAGATGCTCATTTCTTAAGATTTAACAAAAGAAAGGTAAGAACAAAGCAAGTCATACATGATATGTTAGAAGCGTAAAGGCACTAAATAGAGCTCACAACAGAGGTCACATCAAACAAACGGGAACATTAAATCAACTCTAAATGCTCGAAAAACAACTCACAAGACGGGTCACTAAAAGTATACTTGAATGCAAAGCCAGCTTACATAAATGCACTAATGGCAGCTGACAAGAAACGTCACATAAAACACGCTGAAAAGGTAAGTCAGCTGGTCATAGATTCGCAGAAGAAAAACGCGAAGTCGGTCACAGAAAGGTACATAAATTCAGGCCCGCCAAGGAACATAAAATAGGATAAACACAAACCGCTTATATTGGGTGATACCAGACGTAATCAATAATTCCCAACACTATCACTCAAAAAATCTCTGGAGCACCGTAGCGCTCGTATTTGTGATGCATCTGTCCACCATGGAGTTAGGATCTCCTCGAGGCTTAGTCAGGAAGTATTGTCACCACTGGCCGACACAGCATTCCTTTGCTGCTGACGTGGTCTAGTGTCACGGTTTTTCGGGATTCTGACTTCAGAACAACCTCGTACCATGGTACAACGTCGTCGCGTGCTTTCAAATGCCACACCGCTGCGAATGAGTCACTGCTTGACAGCAAGCGACTCTGTCCTTCCCTCCCCTCCCCTCGCCTTCTCTGTTGTCCTGTTGTCTGCATTCTTTCAAATTGCCTGCTTCAGGCTAATCACCTCAATTTCGAACCATTGCGCAACTCCGTCACGTGACATTAAATATCGCGCAATCCGAGTGGCTGCAGAAGCTTCAGAACTTCACTATTTATTTATTTATTTATTTATTTATTTATTTATTTATTTATTTATTTATTCATTCATTTGTTCATTCATTCATTCATTCATTCATTCATTCATTCATTTACTGTAGCATTTTAATGCTAGAATACATAATGATTGAACGCAGGAAGACAGCCGCGTTAGCAGTTATAGCCCGGGACACTTTGTTTGTGACACTTTGAACGTGAGCAGCGCTTTTCTGTTGCGTAGGTGCCCTCACAGCAAGAATAAAAAGTCAATACACGTTATTAGTCGTTACTGCTTATGCCTTTACATGAAGCCGCTAACTACAACGCAGTCGTTGCACTGATCCTTTTGGGCTCCAGTTTAACTGAGCGCCACAAAACAGCACCGCTAGAGGTCGGCCATTTCCGGTACTCCGTAAAACGCTCATTCATTCATTCATTCATTCATTCATTCATTCATTCATTCATTCATAGAAAGTTTGTCCGTGAAACGTCTGGCAAACAATGCCCTTCGAGAACATAACGGACAGCACCATCACGCACAGACAGGCCTTGGCTGCGTGCCATGTACACAGCCGCCAGCTCTCCTAAAAAAAAAAGTTAAGTGAAACGTGAGTGTTTCCAACCACAAACGGCCTCGTTGTCGAGCGTTAGCCGCGGCTAGGTGTGGTAAACTACAGCTGCTACCGGGTACCTACCAGTAAAATAGGTACAAGCGCGCTCTCGTCCAGGTGCTCAGCCTTTCTGGGGCCTCAATGTTTGGAAAGGCGTGTTTCTCCCAAACCCTTGGGCATACACACTATATAGGCGCTTTGAGTAGCAACATGGGGAATTTCCGCTATGGGACCCAGACCCCCCTTTTCCCGTGACATGGTTAAAGTGCGCACGGCTAAGCCCGGGATGGTCCGACTCCGATGTTCTCTGGTCCGCGCTGTCGCAACACACCAAACGCCTGCATGCTCTCGCAGACGCCCATGCACGCGGCACACTTTTTGGGATCAGTCATCTCGAAGTTGGCGCTACGCTCAGGATACTTATTAACATGTATGTCTTTCATAGTGATCTGCGTCAATTTCTGCGAGTGTAGCCAATTCTCAAAACTACCCTAAATGTGAGGTTACTCCGTCGAACATTACTGAGCAACTAATTGCACATTGCAGTATCGTGCAATTAATGTCAACCTCTCCACGTATGCCAGCTGAATAGGGTGAAGTCACGTGTAACCTGGCACAATCGACAATTTCCGAATATGTAAATCTTTCATAAGAACACCTTTTAGAGATGACGAAAGTGGCAATAATTGGAGATATCTAAACCCAACTTTTTTTTTTCCATAATCTCCCGGGTTTCGCATCATTCGGTGCTGTCTCGCGGAGTAGAACACATCAAGCCGAATTACACGGAATTGACATAGTAGTTAGTGCCAGTGAGTGCCATTTGTGTTCTGAGTAACAAAATATTAAATGGCGATATAAAACATGCGCATACAACGTCAGCTTATAAATATCCGTAAAGCACACGGACCTCTTCATAGGATAATCCATGATATTCCGCGGCTTCTTTGATTTTATTAAAGTAACAGAACTTGTTGCGTGGACATTTGGTTCATAATGCTTAGGAGGAAGTTATAGCCCTGCCAAGCGGGCAAGTTAAGTGCACTTCCGGAGGGTGCACTCGGTTTTAAGTGTACTTTCCCAAATCTAAACGTCGCAAGCGGGGTGTACTCGCAGAAGAGTGCATTCCTGTCGGAGTGCGTTCACGGAATGCACTTTTCTGGTTAAGTCCGTAGCCTCGCCGCCAGCGGTTTCATCGATACAATATGTAATGCATAGAAAAAGGACACAGAAGTTCATTCTAGCTGTTGAACAGCTTTTAACAAAATAATCAGAACAGAACTCGCTGATATTCTGTTCGAGCCGGATCAAATGCCGCCACGTCGCACACCACCACTTTGTTCTGGATTGGCCAGGCATTCGACTTGACCGGCCTTGACTTGTAACACTCTTATGATAAAAATATTTTCGTTTCTTCTTGATTGAATACAGATTAAGATTTTTTTATTTATAATACAACTAAAGCAATCGCTTTTTAGAAGGTGTCTTTTTATTTTAATCGACATCTTCAAAAAACAACTTTAGTCTGTCGCTTTTCTTTTCTTATTTTTTTTCTTTAAGTGCGAGTGCGCTCTGTTTTCCCGTTTAGCACCGCGTGAAGTGTCACTCAAGGTCCCGAAGTGCACTCCCCGTAAGTGCACTTGCCCGCTTGACACGGGCGTTAAAGCCCATCACAGATAAGGATGAGACGACCAAGGATGACACGAACTAGAGCAAACTTTCAACTAAGTTTATTTCGCTCAGACTCTTCTATATATAAGCGCATTGTCGCACATGCGCAATAAGGCAGAAAACGTCTTTAAAAAAAGGAAAATATGGTGATACATCTACAACAACAATACGCCACTGCAGCAGGCCGCGCAATCTCTCCTCGCTATCTACCTATGGCTCAGGCATGCTTTACCTTTAGAGGCGCTACAAAAAAACGTTTCCACCAGTTCTCTAGCAGTGGGAACTGCTTCGGCTCAGAATCTAAATCTCCCGATGAATCGGAACGCACACGCATATTTGACAATGCGCAAACAAGTGCGCATTACCGTTGTTTCATATTGAAAGATGATGCTCTCTCGCGCGGTCATTAACGCAACGTCCAGCTCGCCCGATGGATGACTTGCCACGAGACAGTATGATATCATAAACACTCAATGCTCATTTTACAAACACGTGAGCGTGCATTCTTCTTGCGGCCTCCACCAGATTTTTTTTTCCCCCTCTCGGAAGCAATTCACCGCCAGAGACCAGCAAATTTGCGTGGGGCAGAAAAAAAACACACACAAGCACATTGTAGCCACTCGCTATCTTCTTGAGGTTGTGCAAAATCCGATGCGGGTACGGCACCACATTGGACCCACTCCTGGTTCATAGCAATGCAAACTGCTTCATATGGGCACTTTGTTTCGAGTAGAGGTGCTTGCGCGACCGCCGTCAACACCGTGCAAGGGAAAAACCGGCCGACACCGAACAATCCTACTTCATCATTGAAACTTTTGTGCACATGTGGGCCCGACTCCTTGAAAACATGCCCCAGTCAAGGCTTGGCGACCCCTTGTTTAACTAACTTGTACTGCGCGGAATTATAGGGCAACAATTCCTTTTGTGCTCTGGGGCTATAATGATCACTATTTAAAACGAGGCGTAAATATCAGAAGTGAAGTGAATTATGCGAAGGAAGCTCCTGTGTACACGACAGGCCTTACCCGTGCTGATGAAAAGCTGCTAAAATTGAATAAACACATTTGTGAATGTTTAAAGCGGCAGACTTCTTTAAAACAATATAAAGAAATCATCGACATACCTAAAAACTTTAAGAACACTGCTCTCGTTAGACGCTCAGCAATAGTCGATCAAGATACGCTAAGTAGCCACACAAAGATGTCAGTTTTTTTTTTTTTATTATTATGTGTGCAGTCTTATCGCGCACGTGCGATAATGTGCTTATATGCACGACTCGACGGAAGTAAAATTCGTTGATAGTCTGTGCTAGTCCATGTCTTTGCCCTCTCGTCCTTGTCGGTCTTGCGGATTATCTTCTAAGTTCTTTGCATTTCTAAAGTTACTTTTATATTTCGGCTACTTACTCTTGGCGCAGTAGGTACTACGTGTTACTGGGCATGTGCCTATTCTTGGCTAATCTCCCGGATCGTGTACTAGCGACGACGGCCCTGATAATGAGCCGTTTGAAAAATAAATATCGCGCGCGCGCGCGCGCGCACACACACACACACACACACACACACACACACACACACACACACACACACACACACACACACACACACACACACGCACACGCACACACACACGGGGAAAGAGAGAGATAAACGGGGCGCTATAGGCAGGGAGTTTAAACGGGGAAGATTCTGGATACATTTATTACGCACCAGTAGCCTTCCCTGTTATAAAATTGTACTGTGATGGATAAGGCATGATGGACAAGGCCTCGTGCAACTTTTGCGATTGTCCCGGCGAGACCACAGTACATATAATTTTCAACTGCTTTTCTTTTTATGATAATAAACATACGCTGCGTATCACTTAGAGTGAACGACATAGCATTCATGGAAGAAAATATATTGGAAACACAGACTTCACCGTCATATGCGCGGAAAGCCACCGGTGCCCTACTGCACTTTTGAGGACGACTGGGCTCTGCGACCGCCTCTGAATGCGTGGTGAACGTTGTTATGAGTGCGCACGCATCAGGTCCAATTATTTTACTGTATTCTCTCGTATTATTTTTTTTTCTTTCGGCTTCCCTCTCCTCCGGTGTAGCGAAGCAAATCAGGGGCAAGCTGATTACCCTCCCTGTCCTTTGCTTTTCTCTCTGTCTCTCTTGCTTTCTGTGTTCTCTATTGTAATCATTGCCATCACACGTACATTGTTATGCTTTCTGGGAGTGACCGTTTTTTCACTGGATGACAATATACGTGGTCATAATTTTTTTAAGGTAATTTCCCGAAATATTTAAAAATCGCCTGTTCCAGATAACATAATTCTTGTCCTTAAGCCGGAATATTCAGAGGTGGACACTAATTGCACGAAAAAGCAAAACACACATTTATCTATTCAATAAAACTTATTAATTAACTTCTTAATTAATTGCTATACGGCACATATTGCAATTTATTATTTGCAGCCGTTGACCTTCGCAGGCGTATCCCCTTGGAAAGAATTTCCAGAAAGACACCAGCTTGGAGATATGCGTCATCAAACTCGCCGTAAGAATGCACTGTTGTTCCTGTTCTTCCTTTTTTAACAAGAAGCTCTTTCAGGCATTGAAGCACAAAAGTAACTGGAACGCCCATGTATTTGGTCCCACCCTTTGGGAAACAATGTCTCGAAACTGGTGTCCTCCTGGAAATTCATTTCAAGTGCATACGTCGTGCAAGCGCGTCGGGTACAATTCGCAAATTGCAATAAGTGCCGTAATGTAATTCACTAAGGAGTTAACTAGTGAAGGTAATTAGTCGAATATGTATTTCGATTTCTCGTGCTGGTAATGTCCACCTCTTCGAATAGTCCAGTTCAGTGACAAAAACTATGCTAACTTCCACGGGCGATTTTTTAAGAATTCTCGGAAAGTTTAATTACGACCGCCTCGTATTTGTACATCAAAGTATTCATAGCTCCCACTAGAAGCACTTCCGAGCAGTGTACACCAATCGTGTTGCAGTAGTCGTTATACATGATAGCGCCCGATTTTCCCGCACTGAATCGCGAGCCTACAGCATCCGTATCATATCCACGAATATTGACCGATTGTTGAAAGCCGTTTCTTTTCTCATATTGCAAGAACGATCTTTTTCGCCGTGGTAGCCGTTGTGTCTCCAGTTTGCTTAGCCATATTACAGTTTCTCTTTAGTAAACCATGCGTAGTAGTGACGACAAGAGCCATCCTTGCCCAAGCCTACACTTTACATTTGCTCTGGCTGTGAGCTGCCAGCTGCAACGAGCGTGCATCATGACCCAGTTCCTGCTCTATCACACGGGAAAGTCAATTGCCAGATGTGAGAAGGTTGAGTGTCTACTCATTATCTATCTATCTATCTATCTATCTATCTATCTATCTATCTATCTATCTATCTATCTATCTATCTATCTATCTATCTATCTATCTATCTATCTATCTATCTATCTATCTATCTATCTATCTATCTATCTCATCTCATCTCATCTCATCTCATCTCATCTCATTCGCAACACAAACCACGAAGCGGTGGTGGCAATTTCGTCCGCCTCTGCACCGAAACTAATGCAAACACTGTCCTCGCGCTCACAACGTCTCACCTTTGGAACTATTGTTTCGCAAGGCTCACACACCGCTTTCCCGCCGCCGCTCCCGGCCGCAGGTGACAGCTCCAGCCAGAGCAGCCTGGAGGAGTTTGCGGAGCGCGCCGTACGCCAGAACGTGTGCGTGTCGCAGTGGCTGGGCGTTCCGGCCAGCGGGACGGCCGAGGACTACCTGACGGCGGTGCGCAACCTGAACAGGACGAGGCGCGCGCGAGTCGTGGTCTGCTTCTGCACGTCGGTCACCGTGCAGGGACTTCTCGCCGGCATTCGCGCGGCCAACGCCACGGGGGACTTCAACATTGTGGCCAGGTGAGGCGCGCCGAGTACTGCTGATTGATTTTGGACTCATTCATTCACAAATTGATCGATCGATTGATTGATTGATTGATTGATTGATTGATTGATTGATTGATTGATTGATTGATTGATTGATTGATTGATTGATTGATTGATTGATTGATTGATTGATTGATTGATTTTAACATCCCATAGTACCAATTGGAATACGAGGGACGCCGTAGTGATGGCTCCGCGGTATTCCTGACTACCTTAGAGGTTCAGGTAGATATAATTACAAGATCAGTGTGTGTAATTACGTGAATTACACATACTACACCCGTAGAGATGCGGCGGACACGTGCGGGATTCAAGCCCATTACCTCGTTCTCGGACTTGGAATGCTGTAGCTGCTCATCCATCGCACTAGGTGCCAAGTACGGCACTATTGGATCTAGGGAAGGCTACAAAAGAAACGCTGCCGCATGGAACGACTTTGTCCAGTCGGATATACTTTAAACGAGGGGAGGAGGAGGATGGAGGAACGGTTAAGCACACGGGAGCTAAAGAGGAAACTTTAGCTCGTGGCCAACTCTCGTATTTTTTTTCTTTGTTCTAATACATGTGAAACGCAGAAAAGCTCTTATCAACTGAAACAAATTTTATTCAGCTTAAGCCAATTTGAATAAAATATGTTACATTTAAGAAACAACGCTGAGTCCTACCGACTACAGAAAGCCAAATCGGGTCTCAATTTTTTCAATTGCCGGATTTCGGTAAATTCCAGAAAAACCAGGCACAAAGTTCACAAATACGCAACTCTGCATGGAAAACGGATATCTCAGTTTTGTAAACTGCACCCGTTATAGAGCGTTTGAAGCAGACGAATGTGATACGTGAGTTTGCAGCTTAGGTAAAACTGTTACAAAATTCACGAAAGTTTTCAGAGCGGTGTGCATACTCGTATTTTAGAGCGGTGTGCATCAACTCTGACTGCATTAATCGTCTTAATAGAAGCAGTTTGCAGAATAATGATATCGTTTTTTATTGCTGACCTACAAAGTTGTAAATATCATTTCAATTAGCCTAAATTTTGCTATTCTCACGAATTTCTGAAAAAAATTTTGATGGCCTAAAAAAAAGTCTGCTGCGCACAGTAATTAGACCATGACTTCATTTTTCTTTAATGCGCAACAATCCTCGCGAATTCTGTGCAGTGGAAGCTGAGAAAAATAATTTCTCCGTTCCCATGTACTTACATAGCAATTCGTGAGGTAATGGAGTAACTCTTAAATATAAGCGGTCACTATACTAGCTTGTATAGTTGATCATGGGCTGCGGTTCTGTTGATTTCATTTGTCGACCTGTACACTCATATTTCTTGAACTGATTTGAGATAAAAGTCATTTGTCACACTGCAAGTAAAGAGGTCGAGGACTGAGGCTGCTGGTTAAAGAAAAATTGCTTTGCTTTCTTTGTTTTCTGGTGGCTACAAGATAACATTTTGGTCTTGTAACACAGCGCTAAGGAACAGGGAGAAAAGAATGATAAAACGACAACACTGCGCTACGACATATCTCGCAACGAGATAGCATTCCGACACTAACGTTTATTTGAGATGTGCCAGTGGAATATTTCGCTGTTGCTAAGGTCGAGTTCCAAACGGTACCGTTTTTGGCGTTTATACACCGTCTCCCATCGCTAGGCAGTGCAGCGAACGCTGCTATGGCTCGAGTCAGCCAATCAGTGACGAGAGCCCATTTTGGGTTCCAATAAGCAGTGGCGTATCAACTATTTTTCGAGTGGGGTGCAAACCGCAAACGATCTGATCTCTCTCTCTCTCTCACTCTATGTGTATATATATATATATATATATATATATATATATATATATATATATATATATATTCGAAATATATATGTATATATGTGTATATATATATATATATATATATATATATATATATATATATATATATATATATATATATATATATATACATATATACATATATATTTCGAATTACTATTACAGTAAGTGAAATAGCCTAGAAATGCTTCTGTCAGTTATATTTATATTTAACAGACATAGGCCTATCAATCACACGTGGTGAACCGCCGAAACATTATTTGAATTCCCATTTATTTCTTGCAACTATATAAAATGTCAAGATGATGCAGAGACAAGAGGCAATGAGTGCCTCACAGAGGACCCGGATCCCATCCAGTAGCATCGGTACAGCGCACATAAAAAAATGCACATTTGCTACAAACAATTTTAATAATTACACAATGAATTGTACTTGGTGTTTAAGTACGTCTACATCATAAATGTATCGATAGTTTAGGTAATAGCATTGTCGAGGTTATACGCAACGAAGTACAATCAACATAAATCACTCGCAATATTCACAAAAAAGAAAAGGACAGCAGTAATACTTCTAAATAAGTCTGAAACGTTAAAACTACGTGACACATTGCACTTAAAATGCTGCATATTCCTTCAAATTATAAAATTTCTGAAACGCAGAGTTCCCTTGGGACATTGGGAAACCTAGCTAATAGCAGCAGTGTGATACTTTCTAACACTTACTTACAATTCTTTTTAACGCATTTACGATCGCACATAAACTTCGAGTATTGTTCGACGCGTTCGACCAAGAGCATTTTCCCAATGAAATTCAACAGTTATACCTGTAACATGTTTGATTATATTTTTTATGGTGATAAAGTATTAAGAATTCAACGCTATATAGGCTATATCTGAGCAGAGATTAAATAATTTCAGCATTTGATAATTCAACGATACCATGCCGTAAGGCACACCACTCGTTGGGCGCGTCTGATCACAATACTTTATCCGGACCTCCCCGTCACTCGCAGGCTAAATGTAGCAAGCTGATCTGAGTTTTCGAATACGGGTATAGCGGTCCCAAAAACTGGGCATGACTCAAGTTGCGCAAGCTGACATTTGTTAGGGCGGGAACTGCGCAGCGCCAGGCGGTCTCCGCTACGCGAGCGTGTATGGCGAATCCCGCGCGTCGTCCGCTACAGGAAGTCCCGAAAAGGCACAAAAGACAATCCTCGCTGTCCAAGCAGGCGATGCGCAGTAACGAAAGACATTACTTAGCTGGTCAATCTATTAAGAAAGAAAATTTTGGTTCAGTTGTGGTTTTGTTGGACTTTCTAGCGTGCAGCCGAAAGTGCCCGCTTTCAAAAGTGGGGGTGGGGGAAGGGGCAAATGGCATAATTTGCCAGCCCCCCCCCCCCCCCCACACACACACTTTTGAAAGGGGGAGGGAGCAAGTGCCTCCCTTGCCCCTAACCCCCCCGTAACTACGCCTATGCCAGTATGGGAGGAAGGCTCGTCCATTATGCGCTGTTAATCCTTCCGACAAATTTCCATTCAGTAGTGTGAAGCGCCGAGTCCGACTACAGGCGGACAATGGAGGAGCCTTTCTTATTCTGGTTTGCTGACGCCAGCCGTAGCTTTCGCCGTAGTGCACGCAATTGACCATTTGCAAAAATATTGCTGCGCATGCGCGAGCAACGGTATTCCTAGCCACGTAACCTCGACCATGGACTAGCTGAACCAACTATTGTACCGATTCAACGTCTTTACGACTGGCGAACTCCTGCACGCGCCCCGACTCTGCCAGAGCCTGTCGAATACGTTGTTACCCACACCCAGATGGAGACCCGGAATTTTCGCAGTAATTTTTCCAAAGCATTTGTGCTCGCGCTTTCTCCCTGGAAAAGGAGGTGATGCGGGTACTTTGAGGGAGAAATGCAGTCTCTGAACGAGAACGCGTGGTTACAAAACACCAGGTGGCGCTCGACATTTTACAGATCGTCAGATGGGGAGATGGAGTGCATGAGCTTTCACCCAAACCGGTGCTCATAAGACAACCATAAAAGGCTTCACGCAACGAATGAGGCTTCGGAGAAAAACCAGGAAAAACAGGAAAAAATTTTGTTTGCTGTCGAGTGGCAGCATAAAACGTAAATAAAGCGTACCTGTGACCTCTGTAGGAGGAAAGTCGACATTCGCGCACGACGCACATGTTGCAGCGAATATGCAATGTACTATATATAAAAAAAAAAAAAATCCGTTCGTCGTCTATTCAGGTAACAAAATATCCATCTCGCTAATCCATCATCCAACCAGGAAGTTCGTACTGAATGTTGCGCGTTTCAAGAGCAAACTCGCCGACCACAAACAACTCCAAGGGCACGGAAACGCACCTTGTTATTGTTGTTATCGTTCTCGTCGTCATTGTTGTTGAAGCAAACGTGAGTAACTTAGAAGCCTAACGCACATCCCTGGCAAAGGGATTGGCAGTGATAGGCGGGTGAACATATCCCATGTGCGCATGCGTATGTTTCTTTTTATGTGTAAGCATTATAGGCGTACTTCGCCTGCATTGGAGGTACCCAACAGAAAACATGGGCCGATCCCGAAAACAGTACCGTCTAACACAGCGTGTCAAAGCACTAGCTGTCACGAGGGAACAATGCGAAAAAACTGGCACGTGATGCGTGCGCCAGACGTTAGGAAGAGAAACTCTGGCATGAGCGAAGCATGCGTTCGATCGTGGCTTAATCGTTCGAGCATTGGGCAGCTGATCTGGCAGACAGAGGTTCGATCCCATCATCGGTCACCCATCCTTTTGTACCATTGTAGAGGGACTTCACCCACTTTGACGTATCTAAGAGAAAATTCGAGGTGCGTTGAGCGTACGCAATCTCGTCACAGTGTGCACGAAATCATAGGTTATTAAGAGATACGAGGTTTAGAAACGTCACTTTGATAGAAGATAGTGTGTAAGATGACGCGCGCGCGATACTAACGAGACTTCACACTCTAAATACGCTATCGCGTACTAATTACTAGCGGTGCTGAACTCTGGCCTAGCGGGTTTTTAAATAAGAAGCATTTCTAGGCGAACATTTGCCACTTTGACAGCACCTATCTAGCCGCCTACGTCTTGGTGGTCTCATTGTCCTTCCGTTAACTTGGTATGTACCAAAATTGGCACATTATCACAAGAGTGTATGACGAACAAATGTCATGACATTATTATCATGGCGTGTGCGTCAGGTCATGAAACAGCCGCCTATGTCTTGGTGCTCTCATCGTCGTTTCGTTAACTTTATATGTACCACAGTTGGCGTAGTAAGACAAGAGTGTATGACGAACATAAACGATAGCTAATGACATGAATGTCATAACGTGCGTGTCATGTAGGTCATGAAACAGCTGCCTACGTCTTGGTATGTACCGAAATTGGCATAGTATTACAAAACTGTGTGACGAACATAAATGATCGGTCATGACATGAATGTTATGGCATCTATGTCATTTAGGTCATGAAACAGTCGCCTACTTCTCGGTGCTCTCATGGTCGTTTCGCTAACTTGGTATGTAGCAAAATTCGCATAGCATGACAAGAGTGTATGACGAGTATAAGCGATAGGTCATGACATGCGTGTCACGTAGGTAATGAAACAGCCGCCTACGTCTTAGTGCTCTCATGGTCGTTTCGTTAACTTTGTTAACGAAGCGTTAACTTGGTTAACTTGGTTGGTTTCGTTAACTCCCCACACACTGCTTCGCATAACATCGTTTCTCACATGGCGTCGGATCTGCCAGCTTTCTTTCGAATATTTTTTGCATACCCTTCTTCCTGTGATTCCTTATTAAGTACCTTTCCTTTAAGCGTTTCCGTGCGTTCAAACTCTGAAAAAAAAAGTATGATGCTCAAAATGTAACAGGTCAATAGAAAGAAATCCCATGCAGGTTCCTAAAAGTTCAAAAAAATTAATGTCTCTTCGCATAAAACGGAAAACGAAAAAAATTGTTGGCCCTTCCGTAATCGAGAACAGATTTAAGCATGAAATAGCAACCGGGAAAGATTGGTTGGAGATGATACTAGACACAATCATGAAATGACTGTAGTGCATGTTCGCAACGGCACACCCCGCCACACCACACCGCACCGCGCCAAACAGTGGTGTTAGATTGTTGGTGCACTGGTCCATGTGGACGCTGCCCAGCTAGAAGAAGAAAACTGGCTGAAGGCCGCACAACAGGCAGCGAAAGACGTCAGGAAGACAGAGCGCACGGACCAGCTAGAAGAAGAATGAATTGAATTCTGTGGACTTACATGCCGAAACCACGATTTGTTTTTGAGGCAAGCCGCAGTGAGGGACTGCGGATCAATTTTGACCACCAGGGAATCTTTAACGTCCCTCCAATGCACGGGACACACGCCTTTTTGCATTTCGCCTCCATCCAAATGTAGCCGGCGCGGCCGGGATTTGATCCCGCGACATTGTGCTTAGCAGCGCAATACCATAACCGTTAAGCCACCGCGGCGTGTAGAAGCGCCTGAGTTAGTAAGATCTTGTCTGTGGTATTTGTTTCCTTGTGTCCTCGTCTTTTTCGCGCTGTTTCACCTCAGTTCTAAGCACCTGAGGAGGCGCCACGCAGCGTGGCGCCATCTCTCGAGATGACGCAAAACCTGCGCAGCGGAACTCGCGGGCCGCTGGCATTCAGCGCTCAGTGCCAAAAATAACAACTATAAGTGTATATAGTGCCCTGTGTCTGCCTTTTGAACGTCGCTATTGGAAATGACAAATAAAACTCCAGCGTACTAGAAGTTACAGCTTGAATGATATTGTGAACAAACATTATGAACTCGGAAGCAATATTTTTTGCAACTTTTTTGGACAGTAACTAGCCTATGTAATGCGGTCCTGTAGGATAGGTTGGGGCCAGAGACCGCATTACTGGATGTTTTGACTGTTTGCCCGGATGATCTCCTTTTGTTCTCGCAAACTCAGATAACGGCTCTTGCTTTTGTCTCAAGGCCACTTGAAGGTTGCTGACAACGGGAGCTAAAAGCATTTCAAGCTTAAAACCCTACGACGGCATGCGAGTTCAAGCTTCCCTTGTACACGGTGCCTTTAATGCACGTCCTGTTGCCCCTTCAATCGCCGCTTCAGGTGCACACTGTTGAATTTGCAGTAGCAAGGCGCATACATGCTATACGCGCTTGGTGTAGCCTCCGAGCTTCTAGTGTCGCGGTAAATGTGGCGCCATCTGTAATGCACTCTGCTTAAACGGCTGCCGTCTCCGAGATTCCAGTGGGCAGCTTTGTGTCCTTTTCCGCTTTTATTCTGTACTTGGGTGTGTGTTTATACATATGACATCATAAGAGCCCTCAGACAAGTTTATCATTTAGAGTGAGAACACTATTTAACTTGCTTGCTAAGTATAACTTGCTACCGCAATTAAAACTCATCATTGTCCGGGGATCGAACCCAACGCCATCGCCTTTCCGCTACCGTCGCTTTAGCAATTGAGCTAAGCATGAGGCTAGCACATGTAAACAGCTAGAGAGAGAATTAGGACAACACAGAATAGGTGAAATGAGTTGAATAGAAATCCGCAAGGCGGATCGTTAGATCTTGGCAAGCTGAATAGGCTTGCGAGGTCTGGGGACATCCGCAAGGTAAAGCATTCGATAAGAATTGTCGTAAGCTTCAAAGCAGCATCTTTGAGTTTTCTGACCGAAGCGCACCTTGTGAGAGACGGGTTGTTGCCGCCTGACGAAGTAACGCCTACGCAGCGATGCCTGGACTACGGACGCTCAACTTCTGGCCGGCTTGGAAGCCGAAGCCCTGGGAACCCTGGCACTGCGAGTGCACGTTAAGCCGGACCCGGACTTCGAAGTGTACTACACGCAACTCAACCCGGACGAGAACACGAGGAACCCGTGGTTCGCCGAGTTTTGGGAGACCTACTTCAACTGCAGCCTCGAAGACCAACCAGACTGCACACAAAACTGCAGACCCGGGTGCACAGGTGGGCTCACAATCGCGACCGGTGCAGTGAGAATATATGCTATTTCTGATGCTTATGTGGCCTTCTCGTGGAAAAGCACACATTTGTTCCTGTTCGATCACCGAAGCTGTTATATACATTGATTTTATTGAATCGAGTGCGGCCACGAGAGCTTCACTGGGCATTCGAAAGAGAGTGATAATCACGTGACTAAAAGTTGCAAGCTTTTAACATAACGTTGGCTTATTCCAGAGGAAGCAGGCTTGCGCTTTCATATCATGCAAATCACTTACGCCGCTGAGTCGAAGTGTCCTTCTTTGCTTTTTTTTTTTTTTTTAGAAAGAAAAGAGAGAGATAGACAGCTTAATACCTAGTATCGGTTAAAGATTACTGTAATTTCTGTTGCGTTGTGTTTGTGGAAGTCGGCAGGAGCCCATTGCTTATAGTTCTATACGGCTACGCCCCGCCCCTTCGTAAGAATTCACTTGAGCTCTCTCTTCACAGATTTGACCAACACGACCCGTCACTAACACACACCGGTCACAACATCGAAAACATGCAAGTGCCCGAGATTAACAGTTCCAAGGTTCGATCCAAGTATGAATTGAAATTATCAATTGAAAAAAAAAATGCCGCACGCCAGAAGTGCATTTCACTGACATCGATGGCAGCCGCAGCATTTCACTCAGTAAGACTCGCAACGTACGCCGCCCAGTGAACGAGAGCAGTGCTTCGCCCAGTGACAACGTAACCCGCTGTGCTATCGTTTAATTTTAATTCTCAATCGCTTGTGTTTTGCTATGCAGCAAAGCTAAGCAAATCGTGAAAAGCGGGGAAACAGAAAGAAGGACAGATATGACCAGAACAATGTGCGTCGTCTCTCCTCATCCTTCACGCTGTACATACGTGGTTTTAATTGTAACACATATATGGCACTGAAAGAAATAAGGAAACAAACAAACAAGAAAGAAAGAAAGAAATGACTGAATGAACACAGAACTTCGTGTGTGCCTTTCTGTGTCCCCGCTTTCCGCACAGGGCCTAATCTTGCATGAAATAGAGGTTCGCCCAAGCTACCACCACGTTTGCTTTGCGTGTGTCTTTTTGCTTAAGCTGCAGGACTCAAGCTATACTGACTACTGGGATTAACAGCACAGTACCCTGAAGAATGCTCTTGACAAGAAATAAAGCGGCGCTGACAGTGTACGGCAAATATATATATATATATATATATATATATATATATATATATATATATATATATATATATATATATATATACTTACAGCAAGCGCTTCGGCAACCACGTCTCGTAACTAGCACAATGTTGCGAAGTTTCCACGAAGCATTTCTCGAACACGAGCACTCGTGCTCTCCCGCCGATTCCCGAGCTGAACATGCTTCAAGGTATAACTTCCCAAGAACTAAAGCTCGAAGTGCTGGGTTCGAATCCCCGAAGCACAAAGCGAAAGCGATACCTTCTTTGTGTGCGCGTATTTGTATTTGAGATTAAGAAGTTTGCAGGGACAATATGGCCACAATTAGCACATGACCATGGTAGTTGGAGAAGTATGGGAGAGGCGTTTTCCCTGCAGTGGGCGTAGCCAGGCTGATGATGATGATGGTGGTGATGATGGTGATGATCTGTACCCACTCCGCTTGGCCCGTCCCCTCGTCCGCTTTGCCAACGCAGGCAACGAATCCCTGGCGGACAACTTCCACCAGGACGAGATGGTATCGGGCGTCAAGAGCGCGGTATACATGGTGGCGTACGCGCTGCACGACATGCTGCAAGACTACTGCGGCCAGGGAGCACACCTGCCGGGCGACAACTGCACGCGACAGGTGCACGTGTCCGGCGACCGGTTCGTGGAGTATCTGAGAAACGTCAGCGGCGTCCACAGGGGCGACGCCGTCGAGATGTACGCCAACGCGTGGTACGTGTACGGCTGTGCCCTGCTCAAACGTATCCGCACTGCCGTCCAATAAGTCTGTGCGTCTTCCGCGGCGTTCTTGCGGAGTTTGCAGCGATTGCGCATCAGTTACCCCTCTTCTGCGTCACAGAAAGAGTGCTTGCTGCACTGCAGAGGTGTGAATAATAATAATAATAATAATAATAATAATTCGTGTACTGTATACAGCAGGATGTCACAGCCCGTATAAGCCATAAGGCTTGGCTCACGTGGCGTGGCAGTCCCAGCGTGGTGCACAATTGTTAGCTTGTTAACACAGTAAACCAATTAGCAAGAGGGATAACTTCCCAGCAAAAACAGAACAGCAATAGATAAATAAAGCTGGAAGTCATAACAATTATAACTTCAGTGAGCTGGTACAAGTTAATAACCAATAAGAGTACCTCCTACATTACAATAATTTTTAGAAATATGCCATGAATATTCAAAAATTGCTCATGCTAAACAAGCTCAGTGAACAATGAATCAATCTGGATGTAGTCCGTCAAATCAGGCAGACCGTCAGTGCCTTCGGAAAGTTGATAACAGGCTGCATTCAAGGCTTGCACGTGCACATTACTATTTAGCTGTGCATGTGCATATATCTGATTGTACCTAATCTTTCATCTTTAAAAAATGTTCTTATAAAGCTGAGCAACTATAAGAATTTGCGCAGCAACCACCGGCCAGTTTATGTGGACTGGTAATACCGATTTACTAATATCACATCTACAATACTTAATACTGCAATAATATTCTATTTATACTATGTTTTCGCCCTCATGTTCGAGCAAACAAAGTCAACAATATTTATTCCTAAAATCTGCAGTAACGATTTAGCTGTGGCGGCTGTTTGAAATTATTCACTGACTGTTACGATACTCCCTAATGCGAAATTTGAGCGCAGCTCTATACGTGTTTTCATTTCGCGATATATTGGCTGGTGCAGTGCAGACAATCTGCATCGTGCAGCACGTTGCAAACAGAGCGAAGTGGGGCGCGACTGCCTCGCTAAGCTGGAGTTCGCGAGAGGCAGCGCATGGGTGTCGCGTGCGCGCGATTCACAGCAGCCGCCGCAGACGTACCGCCCAGACTAAACGCGCTACTCTGGCGCCATCTCGTAGCCATCGCAGTCGCACTACGCTTTTCTTCTCACGTTTTCGCCATACCCTCCTCCTCCGCTTTCCTCCTCTCGTCTATCATACCCCGCTGCGCTCCGCGTTCGCTCTTTCATCCTTCGCTGTGCTCGTTCGCTCGGTTACGCCGACACTCGCCGCAAGGACGGCCACTTAAGAGCTGCGCTCTAAAAAAGAAATTCCCTGTCAATCTTCATCAGTACATACCCTGCTCGAAGTGGAGGCGAGGGCCAGATACCTGTGGCCAACCTTTTTTCTCGTGGAAAAATGTTCCAAAAGCCAGGGAAACTCATACTCCAACGTGTTGTTTTCATTGGCTTTACTGGCTCAGCTTCACTGAGCTTTTTTTCTCATCCTTCTATTCCAAGTATATACGTATATTTATATATATGTGTCCCTTTCTCGAAAGCGTTTTCTACTGGGTACATGGAATGCCACTGTGCGTGTCCGCTTAGATCGCGGAATAAGTTGGCTCGGTAAGCTAAGCGGGCGAACTTCGCAGGAAAGGCCACAGTTTCGCAAATTTCTTGTTGTTGACTCAAATCATTACTTTAGTGCCGCCTGCCTGACTTCAACGTTTTATTTCTTTACTTGGTGCACTTTATTATAAGAAAAAAAAAAAGAAAGAGCCCTCTCACGCGCACCAATTACTTGAAAAGTTCTAGGTCTGTTTCTTTCCTACAACACCTGCAAGCGATCAAAAAGCAAACCTGGCCCTGCATTTGTGAGGAGCGCTTCCTGGCGGTTCTGTTCTATTCATATGTTACTACCAGGTCGCGCCGACCGGACAGTAACGGTGTAATGACGGCGTGCCAAGCATTAACTAAGGGCAAAACTATGAAAGTGAAAAAAAGGATTTACAAAAGATAATGCGCCTGGCTAACGTAGTGCAAAACATCGCGCTTGATTTCTCCGAAAAACCAACTGGTGCTTTTTGAAAACAAGGACAGGGATGAAGCAAAAGATGTTTCATAAATGATCTCATACCGCGATTCCTCTTATCCTAGTTGTTCACTATCGCCATATAGCTTCTCTCTCTCTCTCTCATTTTTTTTAGGTAAACGGAAAAGCTTCGAATATATTTGGCTGTGGACGTGTGACACCTGCCATTGCAGTTATGAGTAAAAGAGAATTTTTTTTTTTAAAGAGCAGCCGAACGATATATGAACACCAAAATTTATGTCGGAATTTATTCGAGCCCGAACCACGTGCCTGACGTTAAAGTATCGGGAAGGCGGGTGCA